>NW_006774670.1:2229444-2231822 GCF_000442215.2 Lipotes vexillifer
TCTTTCCACAAAGTGACCTTCAACTATGTACAACACATTGTGTTACAGGCATAGAAATTCGATCCAGTCCCCAAAGAGCAATCAAAGCTATAAGTCAAGTTTGATATGAACACATAATGGAACACAGAATACTACAAATGTCATGCAAGAGGTATCAAATAATGTATGAGTCAATTCAATGGAGGTAAGTGATTTGCTGAAGGTCATATAGCACGTGAGTATTAAAATTAGGAGAATCAAATGTTTTAATTCTCAGACAATTGTCCTCGGTACTATGAGAAAAAAAAAAAAGGGTATCTGTGCGAGCTCTTGAGGATGTGGAGCAATTTAAAAGACAAAACTGGAGTTTTGGGAGGAGGATGAGCAAAACAGAATCCTAAGCACAAGACCAAAGGCGGAAACAACAAACATCTGCTCAGGGACTAATTTATGAATGAGCATATTTATAATTCTGAACTCACAAAGAAATAATGGGAAATAGGGCTGGAGATCCTACAGTGCCTAGGAGAGGAATTTGGTCTTTATTATGGAGGCAAAAGAAAACCATTTCAAAATTCTTGGCAAGAAAGGGACATGATTAAGATGACAGACCAAACTGGAAGCTTGGAGGTCAGGAATAAGGCAATAGAGTCTTAAAGTATACAATGAAAAGGGAAACATATGGAGAGTCAAGATATTAAGGAGAGTAAAAAATAGCTGTGGTTTTGAATATGTTTGACACGTGTTCACCAAAAAATGAATTAATTACTCAGAATAAAAGGTAGCTGGGTATCATGAGTCAACCAAAGAAGGTAGAAGTTTGTATTAACAGAACCACTGAGGTTTTTAGCTCCCTGGCATGAGCATCCAGGCAGACTGATAGCAATATGTGAATGAAGGTAATCTATACAAGGGAAGACTCATGACAGTGGATGTTTAATATAAAAGGAGAAGAAATGGTATACACCTGAGGTATAACTGATTCTAGGAGGCTAGAAAATGGGCCAGCAAAAAACAAATGGAAAAGTGATTATTAAGGTAAAAATGAAAAAAACAAAGAAAACAGGCTAAATTCCAGGTAGGAAACTTTTTTGAGAAGGAAAGATTAAGTAGGACCCAAGCTTGGGAAATTGCCTGGTATCTCAGATCCTTCTAAGACAGGTCTGGTTAGAGGTGATGTCATTGTAGATTGAAATAAGTCTCCATATTAGACTTGCTTACATTCCAGCATGGATCCAGAGTTATTTTACAATACAAGTCTTAATTTTTAAAGTATCTTCATTCTTTCTCACCTTCAAAACTACTAAAACCAGCTAGTTGTGTCTTTAATGACCAAGGCCAAAGTATTTATTAAAAACTCATTCAACAATATTTTATCGCAGGTATTACATAATCCTCAATAACAGTGTTTGTTCCTATATACCAGGATAAAATACTTCTCAAGTTTCCCCAGTGCCATTATAAAGTAAAAGACATGAAAATATTCAGCTAACTAAGCCTATGTCAATACACAGTAGCTACTCTACATTTTACATCTACACAAACAGACTGCACTGTAATAATTTATTACATTTTCAGTAACAGCAAAAGACCTTCCACTCTACTTGGTGATTACTTGTGATCATTAAGTACACACAAGATATTCCTGCCAAGTAAATGGTATATAATGTTTTCTGTTTGTTTATGTTAATCCATATAAATCACTGACTTTGAAACGTAGGTCATAATTTAATGAACGGGACCAAAGTGATGGTGGTTTCCAGACTACCATTAGCATATATCTCAGTTTGTCAGGAAATAATTTGAACCTGGCAACTCCATTAACTGCTGGACTTTAGTATATTATGGCTGTATCTCAACAACTGGTGCCCTTATAGCCTAGAAGAATTCTCTAGCTCCTGAGGGCCTCATTTACTAATAGGAAGTATACAGTCATGAAGAAGAACAGAATTGAACAGTAACACTCAGTTTATATTTAATTACCCATATACCAATGGAGATAAACAGTGATATAGACAATTCAAACACAATGAAAGAGATTACAAGTCATTGGTATTTGGCTTTGCAAAGTGTGCATACTTGAACATGGGGAACATGCTCTGACAAGTCACAATATTCCAAAACAAATAATGATTTCCCCTTGGGCAAAGGCAAAGCTGGATACTAAGCTGGCTTTTGGCTGCTCTTCACACCAAAATACTTTTATTCTTTCCAATAACAGGTGTTTATTGAGCATCTATTTTGATCTTAGCACTGTGCTAAGCACTATTCCCTCTGAGAATATACTCTGATGTTGATATATCTTTGCTCAGAGTAGAGCATTCCAGGTTGGAAAAAGAAAAAAAGGAGTTAGCAATCCCCTCAAACCTCAAATTATTTCTTGAGGTTTTCAGGAATGC
>NW_006774670.1:2231832-2278473 GCF_000442215.2 Lipotes vexillifer
AATGCCAACTCAGAGTGTACAAATCAAAAAAAAGAGGTTTAAAAAAATGAACAGGAGAGACTTAACATCCTCTGGACTACTGGATTTAGCACTAGGCATATTCATTAGTAAAAAAGGATTGATTATGTGAGGGGTTACTACACAAGTGCCATGTAAAACATTAATAAAAGAATCTAACAAAGTTTGGATGTACTCAACTTTTAATATAATATAATCTAACTAAAGATTCCTCAGTGTAACCCATAATCAATATTAGAGAAGGAATTATTACACACCAGTGTTGTTCTTGAAATGGATAATGATTCATTCATACAAATGTCTACTGAGTGCCTACTATGCTCTAAGCCCTATTCTGAATACCAGGAATGAACCAGTGAGCAAGACAGATCATGGCCTTACTCTCCAGAAACTTACATGCTTGTGAAAGGAGGAAGGCAATAAAATGTAGACATATATTACACGGCGACAAGTGCAATGGGATAAAATAAAGCACAGGATGAGGGGCACAGAAAGAGCTATTTTATATAGGGTAATAGAAAAAGGCTCAGAAAGAAGGTGGTGGTTAAGCAAAAGCCTAAAGGAAGTGGAAGTGACGGAGCAAGTGAGGAGGAGGACTGGAGGAAGAGCCTTCCAGGATACAGAAAGCAGAAAGTGCCAAGGCAACAGCAGATTTGGCAGGCTCACGGGACAAGAGACCCCTGTAGCTGCAATGCAGTGAATGAGGTAGAACACAGAAGGAAACAAGGACAGAGAGACCAGGGTCAGATCATGCATGGACTCTGGAAATCACGGTACTTCACTCTGAGTGAGTTGGAAGCATGACAGAGCATCTGAAATAAACTGACAGGACCTGACTTTCTTGTTGAAGGATCACTCTGACAACCGAGCTGATCTCGGTATTTGTTTTTCTCCTTCTGACTTACCTCACTCTGTATGACAGACTCTAGGTCCATCCACCTCACTACAAATAACTCAATTTCATTTCTTTTTATGGCTGAGTAATATTCCATTGTATATATGTGCCACATCTTCTTTATCCATTCATCTGTCAGTGGACATTTAGGTTGTTTCCACATCCTGGCTATTGTAAATAGTGCTGCAATGAACACTGTGGTATGTGTCTTTTTGAATTATGGTTTTCTCAGGGCATATGCCTAGTAGTGGGATTACTAGGTTATATGGTAGTTCTATTTTTAGTTTTTTAAGGAAACTCCATACTGTTTTCCATGGTGGTTGCATCAATTTACACTTCCAACAACAGTGCAGGGGGGTTTCCTTTCCACCACACCCTTTCTAGTATTTATTGTTTCTAGATTTTCTGATGATGGCCATTCTCACCAGCATGAGGTGATACCTCATTGTAGTTTTGATTTGCATTTCTCTAATAATTAGTGATGTTGAGCATCTTTTCATGTACCTCTTGGCCATCTGTATGTCTTCCTTGGTGAAATGTCTTTAGGTCTTCCGCCCATTTTTTAGCTGGATTGTTTGTTCTTTTGCTATTGAGCTCCATGAGCTATTTGTATATTTTGGAGATTAACCCTTTGTCTGTTGATTCATTTGCAAATAGTTTCTCACATTCTGAGGGTTGTCTTTTTGTCTTGTTTATGGTTTCTTTGCTGTGCAAAAGCTTTTAAGTTTAATTAGGTCCCATTTGTTTATTTTTGTTTTTATTTCCATTTCTCTAGGAGGTGGGTAAAAAAAGATCTTGCTGTGCTTTATGTCAAAGAGTGTTTTTCCTATGTTTTCCTCTAAGACTTTTATAGTGTCTGGTCTTATATTTGGGTCTTTAATAGACTTGGATTTTATTTTTGTGTATGGTGCTAGGTAGTGTTCTAATTTCATTCTTTTACATGTAGCTGTCCAGTTTTCCCAGCACCACTTATTGAAGAGGCTGTCTTTTCTCCACTGTATGTTCTATCCTCCTTTGTTGTAAATTTGGTGACAATATGTGCGTGGGTTTATCTCTGGGCAGTCTATCCTGTACCATTGATCTATATTTCTGTTTTTGTGCCAGTACCATACTGTCTGGATTACTGTAGCTTTGAGGTGCAGTTTGAAGTTGGGGAGCCTGATTCCTCCAACTCCATTTTTCTTTTTCAGGATTGCTTTGGTTATTTGGGGTCTTTTCTGTTTCCATATGAATTGCAAAATTTTTTGTTCTAATTCTGTGAAGAATGCCATTGGTACTTTGACAGGGATTGTATTGGATCTGTAGATCGCTTTGGGTAGTATAGTCATTTTCACAATATTGATTCTTCCAATCCAAGAACATGGTATATTTCTTCACCTGTTTATGTCATCTTTGATTTCTTCCATCAGTATTTTATAATTTTCTGAGTACAAGACTTTTGTCTCCTTAGAGAGGTTTATTCCTAGGTATTTTATTCTTTTTGTTGGAGTGGTAAACAGGAGTGTTTTCTCCTGTTGATTTCTCTTTCTGATTTTTCATTGTTGGTGTAGAGGAATGACAGAGATTTCTGTGCATTAATTTTATATCCTGCAACCTTACCAAATTCATTATTAGTTTGAGTAGTTTTCTGGTGGCATCTTTAGGATTTTCTATGTATAGTATCATGTCATCTGCAAACAGTGACAGTTTTCTTTTCCAATTTGTATTCCTTTTATTTCTTTTTCTTCTCTGATTGTTGTGGCTAGGACTTCCAAAACTATGTTGAATAAGAGTGGCGAGAGTGGACATCCTTGTCCTTTTCCTGATCTTAGTGGAAATGTTTTCAGTTTTTCACCACTGTGTATGTTGCTTGCTGTGGGTTTGTCATATATCGTCTTTATTATGTGGAGGTAGGTTCCCTCTATGCCCATTTTCTGGAGAGTTTTCATCCATCATAAATGGGTGTTGAATTTTGTCAGAAGCTTTTTCTGCATCTGTTGAGATGATCATATGGTATTTATTCCTTAATTTGTTAATGTGGTGTATCACAATGTTTGATTTGCGTATATTGAAGAATGCTTGCATCCCTGGGATAAATCCCACTTGATCATGGTGTATGATCCTTTTAATGTTCTGTTGGATTCTGTTTGCTAGTATTTTCTTCAGGATTTTTGCATCTATGTTCATCAGTGATATTGGTCTATAATTTTCTTCTTTTGTGAGACCTTTTTCTGGTTTTGTTAACAGGGTGATGGTGGCTTCGTAGAATGAATTTGGGATTGTTTCTCCCTCTGCAATTTTTTGGAAGAGTTTGAGAAGGACTGGTGTTAGCTGTTCTCTAAATGTTTAATAGAATTCGCCTGTGAAGACAACTGGTCCTGGACTTTTGTTTGTTGGAAGATTTTTAATTACAGTTTCACTTTCATTGCGATAGGTCTGTTTATATTTTCTAATTCTTTCTGGTTCAGTCTTGGAAAATTGTACCTTTCTAAGAATTTGTCCGTTTCTTCATGGTTGTCCATTTTATTGGCATGTAGTTGTTTGCAGTATTCTCTTATAATCCTTTGTATTTCTGCGGTGTCAGTTTGATTTCTCCTTTTTCATTTCTAATTTTATTGATTTGTGTCCTCTCCTATTTTTTTCTTGATGAGTCTGTGCAAGGGTTTATTAATTTTGTTTATCTTCTCAAAGAACCAGCTTTTAGTTTTATTGATCTTTGCTACTGTTTTCTTCGTTTCTATTTCATTTATTTCTGCTCTGATCTTCATGATTTCTTTCCTTCTACCGACTTTGGGTTTTCTTTGTTCTTTTTTCTCTAGCTGTTTTAAGGGTTAGATTGTTTATTTGAGATTTTTCTTCTTTCTTCAGGTGAGATTGAATTGCTATAAACTTCCCTCTTAGAACTGCTTTTGCTGCATACAATAGGTTTTGGGTTGTTGCATTTTCATTGTCATTTGTTCCTATGTTCTTTTTTGTTTGTTTTTTGTTTTTTTGCGGTACATGGGCCTCTCACTGTTGTGGCCTCTCCTGCTGCGGAGTACAGGCTCCGGATGCACAGGCTCAGTGGCCATGGCTTATGGGCCCAGCCGCTCCGTGGCATGTGGGATCTTCCCGGACCAGGGCACGAACCTATGTCCCCTGCATCGGCAGGCAGACTCTCAACCACTGAGCCACCAGGGAAGCCCCCTATGTATTTTTTAACTTCTTCTTTGATTTCTTCAGTGGTCTCTTCGTTATTTAGTAGTGCACTGTTCAGCCTCCACGTATTTATGCTTTTTAGTTTTTTTTCCTGTAATTTATCTCCAGTCTCATAGCGTGGTCAGAAAAGATGCTTGATACGATTTCAATTTTCTTAAATTTTCCAAGGCTTTATTTGTGACACAAGATGTGATCTATCCTGGAGAATGTTCCATGTGCACTTGAGAAGAAAGTGTATTCTGCTGCTTTTGGGTGGAATGTTCTATAAATATCAATTAAATCTATGTGGTGTATTGTATCATTTAAAGCTTGTGTTTCCTTATTTATTTTCTGTTTGGATGATCTGTCCATTGGTATAAGTGGCGTGTTAAAGTCCCCTACTATTACTGTGTTACTGTCGATTTCTCCTTTCATGGTTGTTAGCATTTGCCTTATGTATTGAGGTGCTCCTATGTTGGGTGCACAAACATTTATAATTGTTATATCTTCTTCTTGGATTGATCCTTTGATCATTAGGTAGTGTCCTTCCTTATCCCTTGTAACAGTCTTTATTTTAAAGTCTATTTTATAGGACACGAGTATTGCTACTCCAGCTTTCTTTTGATTTCCATTTGCATGGAATATCTTTTCCCATCCCTTCACTTTTAGTCTGTATGTGTCCCTAGGTCTGAAGTGGGTCTCCCCGGGATCAAGTGGGCCAGGCGATCGCCCTTGGGTCCTCTCTCGATCCTCCCGGAGGGCCCCTCCTGCCTGCCTCTCCTGCTGTCCCCGGCCTCAGGGGTGCCGATCCTGTCTGGCCTCCACTTCTCCTCTCCACTCACTCACCCCACATCCTACCGGTTCACTTGGGGGTTCCTCCCATCTCCTTGGGCATCAGGGTCCCCCCCCAGCAGCTGGCAGGGGCCCTAGTTGTGGGGAGATGCTAACTCCATATCTTCCCACACTGCCATCTTGATTCCACCCCCTCCGTATACTAAGTTTACATCATAAAGATGAACTATATACCCGGGAGGGACTTATTGGTCCACTGTAAACATGTAACTTTTAAACACGTGTGGGTTGATACATTTTCTTTAAATAAAATGTGTCTGTTTAATTTGTAACTGCCACAAGTAAATATGGCTAAACAGCTTTTCACACAAGTCGAAGCTTTATTATGTCTAGCCTAAAATGCAGACTCTGTGGCATATGTGAATTTCCCTATGAGAAGCCAACGGGAAGAGGATAAGCACCTCAAATAAATAGCCAATCAGCTCGGGCAGTGGAGACCAGAGCATAAGGACTGACCATTCTGATAGCCAGTCGAGAGGAGCAATGCCATGTGTTTTAAGAAAATACAGAAAAAGAGAAACTGTGACTTCAAAAAAGAGTCTCATATCTAGTATCACAACTGTGGATAATTTTCTGAATTTCAGGCATTTGAGTCATAACACATATGTCAATATCAAATACTCTAGGACAGGGGCTGGCAAACTTTTCTGTAAAGGGTCAGAGAGTAAATATCCCAGGCTTTGCTGGCCATACAGTCTGCAGCAACTACTCAGCACTGTCACTAAGGCACAGAAGCAGCCATAAGGCAACATAAATGAATGAGAGTGGCTGGGGTCTAATAAGATTGTACTTACGAAAACAAGCAGCAGGCCATATTCAGGTTACAGGCCAGTTTACCAACCTCAGCTCTAGGCTACAGTTCTTGACATTTGTTTTTAAATAGCAAGTCAAGTGAGAAACACTTCTCACGTTACACCTGGGGAGTATATACATAGGTACGTTTCACACTATGAGACTTACACTTACTGTAGGCAGTGCACTTTGATATTCCTTATTCTGCTGTATTTTATATTTGTTTGGTTTTTATTTTGTGGGACTTTGGGGGAACCATCAGAAATCACTACGCTGATCTCACAAATTGACAGTGAGTGACTCACAGTTTGAAAAAATTTGCTGCAGTGTGAGCAGCAGTTGGGACTTATCCATTTACTGATTATCCCAAGTAATAATGGAAACTTTTCAGTGACATACAGTATTTATTGAGTGTTTTCCATGTGCCATGCATCGGCATATGTTCTAGGAATCCAGCAATTTAAAAAAAAAAATTGCCCCATAATTCTTAATATTGTTGTATTTTCTAAAAGGTAAATACTTACATGTGTAAAATAGGATAATAACTGTACTACCTACAAACCTCATGAGACTATTGGGAAAATGAAGCGTTTAGCAAATATCACATATTCAGTAATTTTTCCATACCACTATTGTTCAAATAATTAAGTACCAAGAAGTACTTTTTAAAATCAAGTTATCATCTCTACTAAAATAAAAGATGCTTTAAGTTAAAATTCTAATTCTTTAGTTAATGAAGATGGCCTTATTTACATTATTTAAAAGTAGTACTGATATACTGAGAGTCAATCGAAGTTACAACAGAGAATTTTAATTTGCCTGTCTCTCCCTCCCCCATCTCCCCCACCCCAGAAAAAAGAGTCAGAGAAGATTTAAAGGTTTAGACTTCATCCACAAACCATGTGCCATCTTTAGATCAATTTTCACCATCAAGTGACCCATAGCAGATGATACAGGTGAAAAAAAACTCAAGAAATATAAAAGATACTCCAAAATCTATCTTAAAATGATTACCATGCCTGCTTGATCGTAAAAATAGGCCATATATAAACTTCATAAAACCAATGTTTTAATTGTTAGAAAAATTATTTTTCCACATTGAATAACTATTTTGCATTATCAACAACTAAAAGTGAGCTCCATAAGAGCAGAGATTTTTGTCTACTTTTCTTCACTGCTATATACCCCAAATTTAGAAGAGTCCTTGGCACTTAGTAGATTTGCACTAAATATTTGTTGCATGAAAGAACAGTGAACAAACAACAATGACTTGTCAATTTGTTTATGTTTTAATATAATGGCATTCAAAAAATTAATATAAAATGTAAATCATTTAAAAGTAACATATTTAAAGATTGTCTGACTTCTAGCTTAACTGGTTTATTTCTAGCTTTCTAGCTTAACTGGTTTCTAGCTTAACTGGTTTATTAAATCTTACGATTGGTCAGAAATTAATGTCTCTCTTTTTATAGGGATAAAGAAAGAATCTTACCTTCTTTTTCTACTCTAAAAACAAAAGTTCTTTGTGTTGTAACAACTTCAAATTTGTTGTCTCCTTGAACTCGTACCGTAGATATAGCAGGAAGGGGAATTATTCCTTTTGAATACTTCTCCTGTATTGGTTAGAGAAAAAGATCCATAAAGAAGAAACATTAAAATAAAATTCCCTTTATCAAAAATAGAATGGCAAGATATTTACAAGTGCTTCTCTTTCATAATTTCAATCTAAAATTTTAAAATCACATATAAATAGCATATCTCCTTATATACACTTAAGTCCCCAGAAAGGAAAATATTAAGTGCCCCTTCCCAGTGAGATGTCTTTTCACTTTTCTCTTCATCTGCATCTAAGAGACAATGACTCACATACAAACAACATAGCAGACCAGCAATACATAGTTACAAAAAACAGTGGTATGTTCTTTGAAACAATCTGGTCAAAATGATTTTATGGTGTTTGCAGGCATCTGCTGGCCATCACAGGTACTGTAACTACACCAATTCAAAACCACTGCTACATATTGTGAACAAGAATATTATCTAAGAAACCAGACTGTTGGATTGTATCAATTAACCCATATTACTCAATGCTCTGATAATGAAGATCTTAATCTCCACTGCATCACTTTTTATTCTCCAGTGACTGAAGAGTGAAAAAACATGGATTCGGCTCTTTGCAATTGGCATATACCTATTACAATTTTGCTCAAGAAAGTCATTCTTAAGACTCTTGATAATTTTCTCCGTCTGCATTTTCCTGGACCCTCCTAAACCAATTGGCATAATCATCGCCCCCATAATTTCAACTATTTACTAGGAGTGTAACATTTACTGGGCCCTGTGTTGGAAAGAAAATTCCAACAGTATTTATATGTTCAAGTGGCCTCAAAATGAAAAACCAACTAACCAAATGAGAAAAAAGTTTAAAAATGAGTACAAGACATGGGAAGTAAGAGTACGAAGATGAGAATTGTCAATTCTGCTTACAAGAGGTCAGAGGTATTTTCACAGAAATAGTGACATTTGAACCTGACTTTAAGAAACCTTAAGTTAACCAAATAGATAACTGAGGGGGCAGCGGGTATCCTGGCCAGAAAGACTGAATAACAGAGGTGTAAAGTAGAGAAGTAAGAGGAGCTGCAGTGTCGAGTCAAAAGAGATGAGGCTGAAAACATAAATCAAGGCCACATCATGAAAGGTCTTAGTGTCAAAAGAGTTCAGACACAACTTTATGGGGTTTCTTCTACAATTCCTTTCCATCATCCAGGGAACCATCACTTTTGACCCGGGTCCCAAGTATCTGAAACAACTGGTTAGGAGAAGAATGCACTAAACCATTCCATGCAGATCACAAGGGTCAAGTTCACATTCCTCCCACTGCAGCCATACAATAGCAGATGGGTAAAAGACAGTTGCTGCGAGCAACATGACAGTCTACTGGGAAGTTTCTCCTCTGCCACTTGAAGAGATCCACTATACTCTCATGGTATTCCCTCTTAGTTATCTGACAGTTTCTTCTACTCTAGCCCCCATTCCTGCCTTTATGTATCCATCAAAATTCTATCCATTCTTTAATGTCACCTTCAATAACAACACCATGAAGGCTTTCCTTTATCCTCTCAAGCAGCCAAAATCAAGTAAGATACTTGAACTGTGATTTAGGAAGATGAGGGGGCAACTTCCTGGAAAAAGGGGAGGGAGGTCAAGGAATAAGTACTAACAAAATAACTTTTTCTCCTCCTTATTTTCCATTTTTTTGGTTTTATCTTCTCTCCCTAAGACAAAAAAAATCCCTTCTTACTATTTCAACTACCAACTTTATGTGGAGAATTCTAAAATCTGTCCCTTCCTTCCTTCCTTCCTTCCTTGTCCATTTCCGTCAACTCCAATCCTGTATTTTGAATCATCAATGGGACATATAACTGTCCCATAAGCACCTCAAACTTTAAAACTGAATTACCTCCTGGAAACATACCCTTCCTCTATATCTGTCCATAAAAATATCATTCTTCTGGTCAATCAGTCTTCAAAGGCTACTGCCTTTGACTTGTGCTTCTCTTTTGTACCCACATAACCTGGGACTCTTCCGACATCTACATGGTCAACTTGCTCCCTACCAGTTCCTGATTCTTTCTAGTCACATTAGCTTTCTTGAAGTTCCATGAATACATTGTGGTTCTGCTCAGTCCAGTGACTACGTACTCTGTTCCGCAAGGAACCATTTTTCATACCCATTTTCACATACTTACTGCCTCTACATCTTTCCTATTTCAGCATGAATATATGCTCTGAAGAAAGCCCTCTGACCAGTCTCTTCTCTCAGGCCCCTCATCCTCACCCAGCCAGATAACCCTAATTTAACAGTAACCTGTACTTTCCTCTATAGCAATTACTAATTCTAATTTAAATGATGATTCTTTATATTTACCGTGGGATCATCTGATCAGTACAGTCTTTCCAAACTGACTATGCACCTTACATCTATTTTCTCCATTACCTTTCACATAATCAGTATTGCATATTTTCTGAATGAATGAATCCTATGTCCAATCAATCACAATTATACAAACTCCGACAGCTCATTTTTAGTATTTTTCGAACTTCATTTTTTTAAACACCTCCACTGGCCTATACAGCCTAAACCCTGATAAATTAATGCCTGATTTACTGCACACTCTCCTGATTTGCCTCCCTACTTTCAGCTTGTTTTTTTCCCTCTCACCTTTCCTGCATATTATTGTTCAAATGTCATAGTTGGAGAGAATAAAGGAAACATTCATGGAAGAGGAGAATGGGATGGGTCTTAACGTTTGCACAGGATTTTCATGGATGGTAATGGCTAATGAGAGTCAGAGGGAAGAGCAAAACCATGGAGGTAAAAATACAGGAAAAGACACACAGGTTCTCCACAGTTGTACCAAGACACTGTCGAAAAAGGTCACTGCAAAGAAACACATGACATGATTGGCTTAACAAAGAAAACCCAATAAATCCAAGTGGGTTATAATGGCAATATTAGGCAATACTAGACCAGGAAGTGCTCTAGGAATTGACAGGAGGGAGAGAATGTCTCCCCATTGTCAGGCAACTTAAGAGATTCAAAGGGGCACAGCACCTTTGGGGACAGTGATACAGTCCCTCTGGCTGTAAGTTTGTAGAGGCTGAGTCCAGACGGTGAAAAATCCAGAATATCCAGAAACATTTATTTACACTTTATCCCCCAGGTGATCCACTGTCAAACTGTAGTTTGCCTAAGAATTAGAGGAACTTACAAAAATACATCTCTAGTGAGATAATTAACTATATGTTGAATAAAATGTTACCATTAACCCATTTTTCAGCAGAGAAAAAAATGAAGCAGCATTGTAGAGAAAGACACAGGAATTTTAAAAAGATTTTCCTTCTTCTAGATCTCTTCAAAGAGATTAAAAAAAAATTCCTTAAAAACATAACAACTCACCAACATGCCTACAATAATAATGTTGTTTAACGTTAGTACTTATGGAAGAGTAATAGAAAAATAAATTCCCCAGAAGTGATAAAAATGTACTTAAGAAGCGAAATACAGGAAGTTGTAGTTTCTCTAATGGCTCATCTATAACCTTTTCTGAGATTCTAAGATAAATCTCAAAATTTTTAACACTGTAGAGTTGATTTTACGTTTCCATTCTAACACACAATAACGACAAAACGGGAAAAGAAAAAAACTAAACTAAATGACACTAGGCTCAAAATGACTGCATTTTTCAGCATGTGAAATTTTCCTTAAGGAAAGAAATTCCAAAGCATCCCTTGAGCCTATAATACACAGATATCTAGGTCAAGTTTGCCATTTATCTACCACTTTCAGACAATGAAATGACCCCAGGGCAATTCTGCCCCCAGCTGAGTGAGAAGAGGGGTGAGTGAGATCTCGTGGTAGGTGACCAGATATCAAGGCTGTTGGGATGATGCCATTTTCAGTAATACGATGAAAAGGCCTTGCTGAGACATGATTGAGCAGCACTGAGGAAAGCAGAAGAAAACTAGGGGAACAGGCAACTCTGCAAACTACCTCCTGAAAGCCCAACAACAGGCTTCTCAAGTGCACATGTAAACACTCAAAGACACAACTCCTTGGTGCACAGGACCACGAAAACTGCACACCCAGCTGAGTTAGAAGCTATGGCCACACTTATGCTCTCTGTTCACTGGCCTTGAAATCCCCTCTTCCCAGTCCACCAATCCATCCCTTTTGCCAGAAGGGTCACAACAGAAACCACGTCTCCTTTTAGGAAACACCCATCCTAGTGTTTTGGGGTTTTTTTGCCAACATGAAACCACTCATCTGAGTACTAAAGGAACAAAATGCCATAGGAAACAACAATATGAATTTTTTTTTTAAATTTTAATGTCAAGGTAAAGAATTTGTAATGATTCATCTTAACAAACTTTTTATCTCAATTTAAAACCAAGGCTGCATCGTTTTTATTGCATCAGGGTGGCTAGGTGCTCAGCTCCTCACTACAGTTGAGATGAGCTTTTAAAGGACAAAGAGAGTGAGTCTGGTTGGACAGAGACACTAGAAATTCTCTCTCCTGAATGATAATGATATCAACACCTACAGAGCCTGATGGCACAGAACAGTTTTCTTCCTCATTTCAAGCAAACCAGAGAAGGGCACAGGTGCTAAAGAAAACCAGAGATCAGATTGCATCAGATACAGAGACCACATTTTACTCACCCTTGGTTACAGAAATTGTCTCAAGATTCAAATGAACAAGCAAACTAAAAACCATAGCTAAGGCAGAAAACTAGCTTTTAAAAATGTTCATCCCTGGGCTTCCCTGGCGGCGCAGTGGTTGAGAGTCTGCCTGCCGATGCAGAGGACACAGGTTCGTGCCCCGGTCCGGGAAGATCCCACATACCACGGAGCGGCTGGGCCCGTGAGCCATGGCCACTGAGCCTGCGCGTCCGGAGCCTGTGCTCCGCAACGGGAGAGGCCACAACAGTGAGAGGCCCGCGTACCGCAAAAACAACAAACAAACAAACAAACAAAAAAATGTTCATCCCGTATCTTGCAAATGTCAAAGAGGTGTGTTTAAACCTATCTGATGCTTTAGCGGGATCACTGCAAAGAGAAACCAATGAATACTTCTCTAAACTTTCTATTATTCTTAGTGTTGTAGCATGCAGTATTACTTTCTGTCTAAAAGCATACGTTCTTCTTTCTTGTAGCACTGAGCAATTAATACATGAAAGGGAATCTAAATCTCTATTTGAGCCACCAATAACACCAATATTAGGCAGTGAAAAATCACTAAATAATGGGAAGATAATATTAGATTATAAACTATAAATAAGAGGATGTGGTTAAGTGTTAAATCAATATATTAAAAGAATGTATATAGTTAAGACTGTAAAATTATATGATTTTAACTAACAAAAAATACGGTCTATTTATTAGTTGAAACTTTTTAATTAAGGAAATTTTCAAACACATAGAAGTTGAAAGATTAGTACAAGGAACACTCATAACCTCAATTGGACAGTTGTTAACATTGCTATTTTTTGTTTTACCTAGCTATGCATGTGTGCATACACACACACACACACACACACACACACACACACACACACACATATATACACACACACACATAGAGAGAGGGTATATATAGATAGGTAACATTTGAAAGACATTTGCATATATAATGACACTTCACCCCTAAATATTTCAGCCTACATCTCCTAAGAATAAAGACATTCTCATCCCTAAGGAGAAGGACATGATCAAAATAGTATCATGTTGTTAAGACTCAACTGCCTAAAGAATATATTGTATCCACTTGCACATCAAGATATTCGGTGTGCTCTAACTCCAAACACAACCTTCTCAGCTTCATCTCCCACTAGTCTCCCGAACATACTTTATTTTCCAATCAGAGAATCTGGGCATCTCATTGTTCTCTCTGCTGTCAAGTCCTGCTCTTTCTAGTTTCTCTATGTACAAACATTCTTCTTTCTTCAAAATTCATGGCCATTAGAAATCTCATGCAAGAAGCGTTCCTTGATTCTTCCACACCCCTTCCAGAGGACAAAATAACCTCTCCTTGCTTTGCCATTTTCTACTTGTGGTGTCATTTTGTAAACATTTTTGAGCACCCTCTAGGATAAAGGCAATTTCTTATGTATCTGCATGTCACGTATAGCAAATCCCGTAGTTTGTAGGAGATATTCCATAAATAATTGTTAGATACTTAAGTTTTAAAAAATCCCAATTTTATATGTCTGGGAAAAGTTAAACTATGGAAAGAGTTAAGTGTTTTATCCTATGCAAATTCTTTCCATGTTGATAATCCAACTCCTATTCTTAAAGACCAAATCACGTGCTTAGTTTATTGACGTACACTCAGCATGCAGAGGACAATCTTTGAAAACTGTAAAACGTACTTACCTTATCGTTATTGTAATAAGAAATGCTAAGGCCATCAAATTTCACCCATCTCTTCTGAAACATGCGTTTTCTGTAAAAACGTGTGAAATTGTCATTTTTACATTTAAGACCCATGCGCTTGGATTTTAAATACATTTGTAATATAGAACTGTGTTGAGTACATTCCAATTTGATAGTAAGCAGTGAAGAAAACAGTAGGCTATGACAATGTACAGTTTTGGCAATGGTACAAAGGAAAGGAAATATATACAATGACACTTTCTAAACTGACCTAGGTGTTTTTAAAAAAGGATACTGCTAACAGTGTCATCATTTTTTAAAATGTAACCTGCAGTGTCATCATCCACATTGGTAAGGTTGAGTGGAAAACAAAGTGTGGTCAGAAACACTATCATGGCACCCATATCCCTTAAAGGAGATAATTCTTCAATGAAGATAACATAAATTTTTATCCTTCATTAAGCTTATAACATTTTATCTTATTTTTTTTTAATTTTTGCTTTGGGGCATGCATAATATTTTGCTAAAATAACAAAGCTTTGTCAGTTGGATTTACATAGATATATTATTTAATTCTAATCAAATAAGCTGAAAAGGCCCTGACTAAATATGGAGAATCATTTGCAATCATCCAAAATTCATTGAAACATTAACATTTTGAGAAAAAGAATCATATGAAAGGCAAATGCAGTTTAAAATGATTACTGACACGAGAAACAAAGCAAAATAATGTCATCATGTGTTCCCTATTTAGGCATAAAGGAGAAAACGATTTTCTGACTATATAAGGGAAAAGTGAAGACCCATTTCTAGTTGGGCTTGTTTTTGTTTTTTGTTTCAGTCCCCTTCCCTGAAGTCAGACAATCCTAAAGGTTTTGAATGTCTTATTCTCTATGCTACTCTCAGTGTGAACTGATACAATCTAGATACTTTTAGCCTTTATCACAGATAATATATGAAAACTAACTGGCTGTTTAAAAAACGAGTCATCTCTAAACAAATAGGTAGATAACCGCGTCTACCTTTTCCTTTTGCAGTTCTCTAACATGTTTAAGATAAGGAAATGGTATAGCTCTCTGTGGTTTTCAGAAGACTTAAAGGTAGAAAAAGCACCTCAGAAAGAGTGGAGAACTTGTCTTCTGGGCTCTTTCCTGGGCCACACACACCTATTACTGTAGTGAAATACAGCGAGCTGCCCACATTGATCATTAGCCAAATTATTCTGCTTAAGATAAAATTAGAGCAAATCTGATCAAACTGAGAAAAGTTTCAAAATTCATTGGTATGGACAACACTTTCACATATAAGCACTGAATTAATCATGAAGTAATAAGAACGTAAGACCTTACAATTATATAACTACAACTAACGACCCAGCCCTCTTTCCATCTTACTCCCTCTTCCTTCTGCTTTTTTTTTGTTTTTTCCTGTACGTGGGCCTCTCACTGCTGTGGCCTCTCCCGTTGTGGAGCACAGGCTCCGGACGCGCAGGCTCAGCAGCCATGGCTCACGGGCCCAGCCGCTCCGCGGCACGTGGGATCCTCCCGGACCAGGGCACGAACCCGCGCCCCCTGCATCAGCAGGCGGACTCTCAACCACTGCGCCACCAGGGAAGCCCCCTTCTGCTTCTTTTTAACTTCCCTTGGCCTGTCATGTGTTCTCTTAACCTTGTAACATCCAACAGTGTCGGTTTTCATTTCCTTCACTGACTCAGAGGTTCTTCAAGTTGCCAGCATTGAGTTACAAGGTAAAGAAATACTAAGCAAACACACAGTCATTATACATTGAATAAAATCACTTAGCACTCATTTCATACTGATCTCTGTCACACTTAAAGGCAGGTGAGCAAACATCTTCCCACACAATCTCAACAGTAATTCTATAAATCAAGATTTTGTTTTAGGCCCACCTTACATGGTGAATAGTAGTAAGCTAGAGCTCAGTAGTACATATAATCTTCCATTTTAGAATAAAAATAATCAACGTCTGTGGGAGATAACGGCCTTAGGACCTTCCGTTAGCCCTCTAATTCCTTTGCTAATTACTCCTTACCTTTCAGAGTTCCACCTAAACCACCTATACAGACACTCCTTCCCTGATGAGCCAATCCAAAGCAAGTCACAAAGCTGTCCTCTCAAAGCACCCTCTCCTTTTCCACATAGCACTTAACACAATCTCTAATTACATGTTTGTTTAGTTGCTTGATGTCTCCCACACGAAGGATGCTTCACTCTCTACTCTATGATCAGCAACTAACACAGAGACACATATGGCACTAAAAAACAATCTGTTCAATGAAAGAGTGACATGATTAAGCACATATCCCCTTAGCGAAAAACAGCCAGATGACAGACAGATAAAACCTCAAATGACCACCACTCAAATAACCAGCATATTTTAAAAGAAAGGCTGCCAGAAGGTGAGAAAACTTCCGAAACCTCAGAGTTAGATTAAAAGTTTCAAAATGTGCCAAAGCTGGAAGTGAAAAGAAGTTTAGAACCTACATTTTTTTTTTTTTTTTTTTTTTGGCTGTGTTTGGTCTTCATTGTGGGCTTTCTCCAGTTGTGGCGAGCGGGGGCTTCTCTTTGTTGTGGTACGTGGGCTTCTCATTGCAGTGGCTTCTCTTGTTGAAGAGCAAGGGCTCTAGGCGCGCGGGCTTCAGTAGTTGCGGCTCGCAGGCTCAGTAGTTGTGGCACGCGGGCTCTAGAGCACAGGCTCAGTAGTTGTGGCGCACGGGCTTAACTGCTCCGCGGCATGCAGAATCTTCCTGGACCAGGGCTGGGAACTCCTGTCCCCTGCACTGGCAGGCGGATTCTTACCACTGTGCCACCTGGGAAGTCCCTAGAACCTACTTTAACATGTCTTACTTAAGATGGTTTAGTTGCGGCCACTTGGACTCAAAGTTTTCTTAGAATTCCATCACCATCTGGATAGACAGTTTGAGGTCTGAGGCATCATCCAGGAACTTAACATTCATGTCCACAGGAAAATGAGAAGGAGAGGAGGGAGGGCAGACAGCTCAGAGATCAGTCAGAGATGCTACCAGGTGACAAGCTACATTTCTCTTCTCAGGCACTGACTACAAACTACACACTGGATGCTTGGCTTTCTAAAGAAAGCCAACCAAAATGTCAGCCTCTGAGAGACTCAACGCCTAAGATATTCCCCCAACTATTTTTTAATTTTCTCAGCTACCGGGTGACTATTAGGTGTGTTCAGACATTTTAACCGAATATTTTGAAAGGTTAAATCTGTTTAATAATCTATGGAAGGACAGGTCAATAAGACAAATCCCAGCCCACACTGAAATGGAATGAGAGTGTGGCCGCTGAAAAATCAAATGTTCTGTAGTTGGAGAGAGCGACTTTGCTATCCTGCTGTTAAAACATTACTTCTGCTACCATTCATTCATCCAGTCAGCCATCAAATCTGTGGGTAACTATTCTGTGGACACTGTCCTCCAGCCATACTGCCTCCTCTGTCTAGATGCTTTCTTGCCTCGTGGCCTTCCCATAGGCCATTTTCTTCATTGGAATGCTCCCTGCCTCCTCCTGACCTGGCTTAGATCCTTGAGATCCTTGAGATCTCAGCTCAAAAGTCATTCCCCCAAGTGGCCACCATTGAGTAACACATAGATCCTTCAGGTTCCTTTGGTCTCTTGCTCCATTTCTTTACTTAATGACACTTAGCAGAATTTGCAACTATATATTTGATATGTGTCCTCCACCTCCCATACTAGGTATTGAGATCCTTGAGTGCAGAAACCATTTGTTTTTTTAATCAATGTAAAACCAGCAACTACCACAGTTTCTAGCATATAAAATATGCTGAATATCTAGTGAATAAACTAACAAATACATATATTTCTCATTGCAAGATGCTTCCTCAAATTTTCATGCTATGTATAGAGAAAACAAATACTACTAAGAAAACCACTTCACCCTTAAGTTCATTTTTTGCTTTTTTCAAGTACAAAGATCAGAATTTTTATATGACAAAAGCTTTGTAATTCATCATTAGTTTCCACGTAATTTTAAAATACATTTTATAGTTAAATATTTTTAAATGTATTCTTTAACATGTGTGCATTTTGTACCTTCCTATTTAAAAATTAATTAATAAATTAAATGTTTCTAAAACTAAATTTATATAAACATGTTTAATCTATTTTGCTCATTAAATATGTCAACACTCAATTAGTTATTTTATGCATGTGAACTTCAATACTGAATTCTAATAACTGGCTAATTAAAGATAAGAAGTTATACTTAGATCCTTTCTCACAATTCCTCTTTCTAGCAAATGGAAACTTGAATTTAAATTGTTAAACTCAATAAATTAATCAAAATTTCAACTATTGATACATAAAAGGGAAAGCTTAAGAACCACTGTTTCTAAATTTCAATAAAATTTTAAATTAAAAAATTGGTGAATAGTAAATTTTTAAGAATTATCTTTCCTTACCAGAGTTAAATATTTTTTCTAATGTATTTATAAAAATCTACTTGATACCAGGCAACTAAATCCAGTGTAATTATGTAAAATTAATCTATTACACACAATTAGAGGTTTCTAAAGTACTTTAAACGCTTTCTCTGACATAAGTTATGTCTTTCCCTTAAATTTCAATTAACAATTTATTTAGTAAATGTTAAAAAAAAAGACAAAGTATAAAATACAGTGTCACTCTAGTCTGTGTTCCTACTATCACATGACACAAATTAGAACTGACTAATGGATTATTATACAGAGAAGAGGTTTTAAAGCCTGTCAATAAAGAACTTATTAATCTTGATAATAAAAACAACACTTATATAGTGCTTTGTTCTAGGCACTGTTGCAAGCCATATACAAACATTAGTTCATTCAGTCCTCCAAACAATCATATGAGGCAAGTAATATTATTATTCCCATTTTACAGATGAAGGCACAGAGGAGCTGGCAGGTTAAATAATTTGCCCAAGTCACACAACTGATAAAGATCATTTCTGTAAGTCAAATCCAGGCAGTCTGGTCCCAAAGTCTATGCTCTTAACAACTACACAAAACAGACTCTGGTACATTTTATGGCAAAGCACCCTCAATATCCCTTTAGGTAGCAATAACATTTGACCTCTACCCATTTAATATGTGAGTTCAATTCTGCAAAGTGCTTCAGAATTCCTTCGGGAAAAAAAGGTAAAGTAGACGTGAAAAATATTAGCCTAGGTCTTATCCTATTTTGTTTTTAGGGTTCTAAAGGAAAACATTTCTTTGAGAAGCCTTTTTAGAATAATTCATAAGGCATGTGTGGTGTTATTGAATGGATTTCTATAAGCACTTCCCTTGAGCTCTAGTAGGGCAGGTTGTGTGAAGTTTCAACTGCTATCATAAATACAGCCTTGCCACCTGGTGTCAGTTTTTGTTGTCTCAAAAACTGTGTGTCTTAAAAATTCTTTTTTAACAACAGTGTATATACAAACAATTACATCTCTATTTATGAAGTATATACATGAAGGCACTCCTGTTTAATTTCAATCCTAAGTGCCAGAAGGGTTTTTTTTTTTAAAGAGTACATCTTTTAGCTTTATAAAAAACTACAAAATTGGATAAGCATGCTAACCAATGATATTAATTTAAAGTGGCAGAGGCTACCAAACTGTCATCTTCAAATATCACATAACCGAAATGAACCTCAAAGTAACTAAGTCAAATTTATGGCTTTTATTAATCATGGTATTTTAATCATCAAAAAATACTTCTCAATTATTCTAAACAATATCTAAGAAAAAAGATATCATAGACATACTGTTCCAGATTCACCTGCCTTGTTTACATAATCCTGAAGAATTATATGCATATTTTATCTTATTTTCTACTCTAACACTAACTAGACTCAATATTTTTTAGAACTACTACAATTTCCAAAAGTATAGATTTTTGTTTATCTAATTACTCATTTTCTATTTAGTTATTTTATCTCATTACTCTTAAGTATGAGGCTTCTAAATGCTGCAGTATTATAAGACCCAGCAATCCCACTATGGGGCATATACCTAGAGAAAACCATAATTCAAAAAGACACATGCCCCCCAATGTTCATTGCAGCACTATTTACAATAGCCAGGACATGGAAGCAACCTAAATGTCCATCAACAGACAAATGGATAAAGAAGATGTGGTAAATATATACAATGGAGTATTACTCAGCCATAAAAAAGAACAAAACTGGGTCATTTGTAGAGACGTGGATGGACTTAGAGACTGTCATACAGAGTGAAGTAAGTCAGAAAGAGAAAAACGCATATTATATGTATATGTATATTATATATTATAAATTCTATGTATATATGTATAATATTATATAATATATAGGTATAAAATATATATGTATATATATTTTATACACATATATTATATATTATATGTATAAAATAGATAAGAACCTATTGTATAAAAAATAAATTAAATTTAATTTAAAAAAATAGTAAATGCTGCAGTATTAGTTATGAAGTATTTTATAGACACACATCCAAGGAATTATAATATTTCCAGAAAATATCAGCCCTTTTTTCTAGACTGTATTTCCTTACTTTTAAGTAAAACAAAATGATTGTTTCCAAGATTATATGAACCAAAATGAGTCGGGGCCAAAAAACAAAAACAAAACAAAAATTTTCTGAAATCCCAGCTTCCATTTCTGCTTTAAATGAGAAAAAACAAATTTTAAGATTAAATCTCAAGTGCTAAAAGGAGCTTTAGAAGCCAATGATAAAGCACGAATTTTAATGTGTGACTTCCAACTTTTACAATATTCACAAAGAGCTTTGTGCTTACATGACATGGTATATGAAAAACCACGTTAAAAGACTCAGGCCTCTTTATTTTATGGAGTCATACTCTGTTAAAAAAGCAAAAAATCCAACATGAAACCAGCTTCTAGTCTTAACTGAATGAATGACCAATGAAAAGTTTGCATTTATCTCTACTCCTCCTAAAACCTCAAAGGATTAAAAAACAAATAAAAATAAATAAATAACTACAAGCCAACACTGACCGGAAAAGTAAATGATAGCATCAGTATCAAGAAATCAGGAAAGCCTAAGAAGGGATAGGAACTAACTCAGGAGGTTTCAGAGAACTGATTGCTAAGCCTGCAAGAGATCAGACTGAGAGGAAAACCAATTTACTCACAAAATTTCAGAAGGTCTCAGGATATACAGGCACAAGTAACTCTGGAAGTGACTATGAAGGAGAGGGGGGTACTGAGAATAGAACAGTTGTTGAAAGGCAATTAAAGAGATAAACTTGCACCCCTCACCCCTCCATCCCAGAATCCCTCCCTTACTTCTCA
This sequence comes from Lipotes vexillifer, assembly GCF_000442215.2. Lineage (NCBI taxonomy): Eukaryota > Metazoa > Chordata > Mammalia > Artiodactyla > Lipotidae > Lipotes > Lipotes vexillifer. The sequence goes on from NW_006774670.1 coordinate 2,252,815, forward strand.
GCTGGAAAACTGTCCCTCCTCTTCCTCAACAGGATAAGAGGGTTTTATTCACTGGAGAAGATCAAACAGGGGTCTCTGGACTGGGAGACTCAGACAAGGCTAAAGGTAGGGGACAGCATTAAAAACAGCAGAACCACGTCTATATCATAAATATTTATACTCAAAGTCCACGTTCCCCTACTGAGCTCCCAAAAAGCTGTTAACCACTCTTACCACCCTCAATAAGGAGATTCATTTAAAAGATACTGGCATGAGGAGTCTCCAAGGAAACACATTAGGAAAGCTTAGCAAGATCATCTTACAAGAAATAGAAAGACCCATCAGGGCCTGATCCAATCAGCTTTGTAGGATCTCATTTTAAGTGAACAGCCCAAACAGAGATTCATGAAAGGAAGAGGCAATAGATACGGCAAACTTCACTGTTGTCTTATTCTAAGAAACAGCCACAACAGCCCCAGCATTCAGCAACTACCACGCTTGATCAGCAAGGAGCCATCAACACCGAGGCAAGACTCTCCACTAGCAAAAAGGTTATGACTTGCCGAAGGCTCAGATGATGGTTAGCATTTTTTGGCAATAAATTTTTTTTTTAATTAAAAAAATTAAAAGCCCAAGATTAAAAAAACATTTGAGGAAAACATCTCTAAGATAAAAGATGGGGAAGAAACCCTCCTCCAAAAAATTGAAAGAAACAGACACTACAGGAAAAGAAAGCTTCAAAACACTTATTAATATCCATAGAAAGATAAGAGAATATATTAAGTCCATGGAACAATAACAGTACATTATAAGATGAACAGTCAAAAGAAAGAAAGTGCTTCTACATTAAATATAGGACAACAAAAAACAAAAGTGGGTTAGAAAATACAAGCTAAATAAGCTTCCTTAGGGGGCTGTAAGATGGTGAAATTGATGTGTGTATGTATTTTGGTTACTTCACAAATTCATAGTCCTGAGGAAGAATTTGTGGAGAAATGAATTTTAAGTACATAAAAAAATAAGTAAACCAAAAAGAATCAATAATTATTAACTCCAAGGAAAACTAAAGGTTGCAAATGAAAGAAAAATTAATCATAATATGTTGCAAAGCTCAAATATGAGTAGCATTTACATAGATATTAAGAGTATAAAACTAAATACAGATACAACGTAGACATTTTATATGGCTACTTTAAAAGAATGATTAGATGGGAACTGTGTCTACACAGGGGGGACAGTGGGTGAAAATGAATAAATATTATATTCCATGGTAGTGCCTCAACAGCTAATTACTAACACTGAAGAGTCAGAAAGAAACAGTATGAAAAAATTATTAAGATAAAGTAACCCTCAGAATGGGAGAAAATATTTGTAAATGAAACAACAGACAAAGGATTAATCTCCAAAACATACAAACAGCTCATGGAGCTCAATATCAAAAAAACAAACAACCCAATTAAAAAATGGGCAGAAGTCCTAAATAGACATTTTACCAAGGAAGACATACAGATGGCCAAGAGGCACATGAAAAGATGCTCAACATCACTAATTATTAGAGAAATGCAAATCAAAACCACAATGAGGTATCACCTCACACCGGTCAGAATGGCCATTATCAAAAAATCTAGAAACAATAAATGCTGGAAAGGGTGTGGTGAAAAGCAAACCCTCCTGCACTGCTGGTGAGAATGTAAACTGATACAACCACTATGGAGGACAGTATGGAGGTTCCTTAAAAAACGAAAAATAGAATTACCATACGACCCAGCAATCCCACTACTGGGCATGTATCCTGAGAAAACCATAATTCAAAAAGAGTCATGTGGGGCTTCCCTGGTGGCGCAGTGGTTGAGAGTCCACCTGCTGATGCAGGGGATGCGGGTTCGTGCCCCGGTCCGGGAGGATCCCACATGCCGCGGAGCAGCTGGGCCCGTGAGCCATGGCCTCGGGGCCTGTGCGCCCGGAGCCTGTGCTCCGCAACGGGAGAGGCCACAGCAGTGAGAGGCCCACGTACCGCCAAAAAAAAAAAAAAAAAAAAAGAGTCATGTACCACAATGTTCACTGCAGCACTATTTACAATAGCCAGGACATGGAAGCAACCTAAATGCCCATCAACAGATGAATGGATAAAGAAGATGTGGCACATATATACAATGAAATATTACTCAGCCATAAAAAGAAACAAAATTCATTTATTTGTAGTGAGGTGGATGGACCTAGAGTCTGTCACACAGAGTGAAGTAAGTTAGAAAGAGAAAAACAAATACCGCACGCTAACGCATATATATGGAATCTAAAAGAAAAAAAAAAAAGGTACTGATGAACCTAGTGGCTGGGCAGGAATAAAGACGTAGACATAGAGAATGGATTTGAGGACACAGGTGGGAGGGGGAAGCTGGGGCAAAGTGAAAGTAGCATCGACATATATATACTACCAAATGTAAAATAGTTGGCTGGTGGGAAGGAGCAGCATAGGACAGGGAGATCAGCTTGGTGCTTTGTGATGACCTAGAGGGGTGGGACAGAGAGGGTGGTAAGGAGGCTCAAGAGGGAGGGGATATGGGGACATGTATATGCATATGGCTGATTCACTTTGGTGTACAACAGAAACTAACACAGCATTGTGAAGCCATTATACTCCAATAAAGATGTATTTTTTTTAAAAAAAAAAGATAAACAAAGTAAGTACCAAAAGAAACTACTAAAGAAAGTAGAAAGTGGCTGCCTCTTGTGATAAAGTGGGAAAAGAGGAAAACTGCTTTTCTTCCTCCAGTTTTATTGAGATATAATTGACATACCACACCATATAAGCTTAAGGTGCACAGCATAATGATCTGACTTACATACATCATGAAATGATTATCACAGTAAGTTTAGTGAACATCCATCATCTCATACAAATGCAACATTAAATATTAAAAAGAATCTCCTTGTGATGGGAACTCTTAGGTTTTACTCTAACAACTTTCATGTAGAACATACAACAGTGTTCATTATATCTATCATGCTATACATTACAAGTACTTATTTATCTTATAAACTGGAAGTTTGGACCTTTTGACTGTCTTTATCCAACTTCCCCTCTCCCCAGCTATTTTTTCTTAATAAGCCATGCAGAACTTTCAGAGGCTTTAAACCATGTGCTTTTATAACCACTAAAAAACTTAATTTTGAAGGTTTAATGTGAACACATGATTTCTTTACCTTATAGTTGCCAAGGTAAGAACTGACTAGAACTTACTTTTGGTAACATTATCAAAGGTCACCTGAAATGAAATGATGCTCTTCTGAAAAGAAAGCAAGCTGAGGTTTACTGAGCCCTGCTCAAGGGGCTCTGTAGTCAGACCCAATGTTAACCTACTTTTCCAACTGATCCCACAGAGGAAGCCTTGACCTTACACTTTTATGTGTGGGAAACAGCGGTTCTGAGACATTGAGTCACACAGCAAATGAGCGATAGCTTGACAATTCTAATTTCTGCCTGATTCCAACACGCTCATTCACTTCTCTGCAGCTAGACTGACTGAAATTAGCCATGTTATTTTAATAAACTAAGAATTTTTCCTCAAATTACAGATAAAATATGGAAGCCTTTTATTTGCTTGGCATGGTCTTCACAAGTTATGTGTGATTTTGGAGAAAAGGCCAACTAGTTCACCGGTATAAAAAGATACTTTTTATCAGAGATTTAAGATTCAACTTTAAGTTCAACACACTGATTGATATAGAAAACCCTGGTCAGATAGAGAGACTTCTCAACTTTCCACTACAACTGCTTTTCACTGAAAGGCTGGCCACAGGACAGCACTCCCAGGAGGCTTGAGGCCCTCACACACTTATGGAGCAGGTGGAAAACTACTCCACTAAAGCAGCCTTGGAGATTCTGGGCACAGGCTGGAAAGTCAGCCACTGACAAAGGAACCAACAGTATAAGTTCTGATCTCCCTCCAAGTCATGGGTGGCTTCTAAGTGATCTCTCAATCAATGTTTGGAACTTGACCCCTTTTTTGGTATTTGATCACTGGCTTTTTCATTTTCCCTAGTTCTGTGTTCAACCTGGACATGTAATTCTCTGGCAATTTCTTCCTCCTGGTCCTAGAGCCTAACTTGCGTCTTCCATAAAAGAACCTCAGCTAACCCCTCTATTTATCTCATAGACTTCAGGACATCCAGATATCACTGACATCAGTGCCTTTTCACTCCCTCTAGCCTGAAAAGTATTTCATCTAAACACGCCAGTTGAAATGGTATCCATTTTCCAAAGGTCAGTCGAGCTGCTATTTCTCCTCCTTAGGAGATCTCTGAAGAAATGTTTTCTCAACCCCTCTGTAACCTCATGATTCTGTATTCTGTGGACATTTCTGTACCAATTATTATACGTTATCTTTCAAATTTATTTTCATTTGTATTTTTTTCTGCCCTCTGTAACCTCATGATTCTGTGCTCTGTGGACATTTCTGTACCAATTATTATACGTTATCTTTCAAATTTATTTTCATTTGTATTTTTTTCTGCCCTCTGTAACCTCATGATTCTGTGCTCTGTGGACATTTCTGTACCAATTATTATACGTTATCTTTCAAATTTATTTTCATTTGTATTTTTTTCTGCCCTCTGTAACCTCATGATTCTGTGCTCTGTGGACATTTCTGTACCAATTATTATACGTTATCTTTCAAATTTATTTTCATTTGTATTTTTTTCTGCCCAAAGTGGAAGATACAAAAAAGGCCAGGAACACATCTTGCTTATCCTTGTATTCGTCCAGAAATTCTTGAGCATATTATGTACACGAATTTCTGAGTTAACCTTGCATGTTCAGCTCCTGCTGTCCTGGACTGACATTACCACACAATGCTTCTCTATGGTTAAAAACATTAATTTTTTAAAAGAGGAATTTAGCTGAGTAAGAAAAAGTGTTCTAAAACATCTTGTCAAGTAAAAATATGAATTCCTCAAGATATATTGCAGTTTTTATAACTATGCTCAGTGCGTGATACCAAACCCACAAACATCATTAGAAAACAGCAGGTTAAAGTCAAAAGCGTTTCCTAGTTGCAAATATTCTTGGATATTTCAATACCTGGTTCTCCTAGAAGGGGTGTGGCACATTCAACCATGCTCTCTTTGATTTACAGAAACTCACAGGATTCTTCCTCTGAGTTGCACATTCAGGAAATTCTGGAATAAATTCTATCCAGTCTTCCATATTTGCATCTACTCAGACTTGCTGAAAAGCTTGAGCTTATTAGTTGCAGATAGGAAAGGGGAAGGAAAGAGACTTGTTTTTTTATCTTCAAAACCCAGTGAGGTTTTTTTAACGCAAGACCATTTATTAAGTTTCTCATCTGCCTCACCTGTTTGAAACACTAACAGCAAACCCAAGTTCAACATTTTATCAAGTTTTTTCCATACAATTTTTAAACCAACAGTATAAGGCTATATTATAATTAGATCATTCGAATAGCTAAATAAATGTTCGTACTTTAAGTTCAGCTGGAAGTGTTTCCATATTTCTCTAGCTGCATGGTGTTATACAATTATTTTCTTACTAAATATTGGGCAGTTTTCACATACTGTGCATTGATTCAGAACTCGCATTTCCATTTCAAAGCAAACAGGCACTCAATCACATGAAATAAATCCAGATTATGAATTTTATTACTTTGTTTAATGTCACTCATGACTTAGGACAGTTTCCAACACTATTTGGAGAAGGATAACCAAGTATAGCTTTTTTTGTGTGTGTGGCGTATCTTGTGGGATCTTAGTTCCCTGACCAGGGGTTGAACCCAAGCCCACAGCACTCAGAGCACAGAGTCCTAAATACTGGACAGAGCAGGGAATTCCCACTATTTGTTTTTAAACTGTGTTTTGAAAATACATGTACTCACATACAGAAAACAGCAGGTTAAAAAGTCAAAAGGGTTTCCTACATGTCTATAGGGGGAAACAGAATTTAGACAAACGCACTGAGAGTTCACTGCTCTGTTAATGTACACCAGCACTATCAACGGCACCAGCAGATTTCCAACCAAAACAGTGTCTGGAGTTTAGTTTTTAATACAAGATCACTATAAATTAAAAAATAGCTGTTTTAGAAAGATTGAAAGAAAAAACGATGTCTAATACTAGTTTTTTTTTTACTAATTCATTCAACAACAAACACTAAGAATATCTACCACTTGCTAGGCAACCTTCTAGTTGCTGAGGATACCACAGTAAACAAAAACCAATATAGATGACTGTCCCCATGGAGCATATATGCAACAAATAAATCATCAAGTGTATAAGCTATGAGAAAAATAATTAAGGGAGCCATGGGGTGGTGAGGGAGGGGCAGTGATAATATTAACTTTGGTGTGTTCAGGGATTTGTGCAAAGGAGACTTTAGAGCCAAGAACTTGAGGGAGGTAAGGTACAAGTCATGCTGCTCTCTGGGTACGAGCATTCAGGGCAGAAAGAAGAACAAGTTCAAAGGTACCCGAAGAGAGATCCTGCTTCTTATTATGTCTAGATTTGATAGAATAATAAAGTAGTTTCCTTGTTCCGTAATCTATCAGGTTATAATTTTCGATGTGGGGCCCAAAGGAGATGGAGGAAGCTGATATAAGATTTCAGCTAACCCTCAAATCTGTTTTATGCTACTATGGCCCAAAAGCCAAACCTGGCCCATTAAATGTGTTTATAAATAAAGTTTTATGGAAACACAGCCTCATTCATCAGTTTACACATTCTCTGTGGCTGCTTTCATGCTACAACTGCAGAGTTGCTGAGCTCCCACAGACACCATATGGCTGTAAAGATTAAAGTATTTATTATCTGACCCTTTACAGAAAAAAGGTGCTAATACTTTCTCTGTGGAATTCAGAATGCCATCAAAATCAGTGCTACCTCCACCAAAGAGACATGCGACCATGAGTTAAACAAAGCTCAGTAACCTCTGCATAAGGAATGGGTAGGCATCACTTTGTCTAATTAATAAGTATCTTAAACACCCTCACCATAGCCTACAGAGTCTAACCAGAAAAAGGAAAAATGGAGATTCCACTTGTGGTCTAATAAATACATGCTTCTTGGCTAGTTACACATATTTCTTTTAAGTCGTAGCAATATAATCATGGAGAAGAGCTTTTTAGTTTCTTGGTGATATAACAAGCTCCTCTGTTTACCTTCCCAGCTGCATCCTGGTAACCTGGAAAAAGACTCTGAAGTCAGAAAACTCAATTATTTTCTCTAAAATGGAAAAATAAAAATCTCAAAAAATTACAGCCTCTAACCTTAGGCAGGTTCAGAATAGAAAGGATGGAAAGTCAGAGTTCTGATAAAAAGAGAGAGGAAATGTTCTAACTATCCCAGAGGTGGCCAGTAATGGTGAAGCTTTCTCAGTGTGCCTGCAACATAAACATACTAACCTAACCCCGTCAAGATCGAGGTACCACCCACCAGAGATCATTCAGGAAACCACAGCTGGTAGGGGCTCTGTATGCAGAATCTGCTAAATCTTCCAGTGATACTTTGAGAGAGCACTGGGATCTCCCTAATCATCTAAATTCTACAGAAATGAAAGACCTGAGACTATTCCCACTCAATGTTTCATTCCACCAGTGTGTATATTTGAGTAATGACTCATACCGGTGCAATTTGACTATGCATTTACCAATAATACCGATGACTGATGAAAAGCAGACACAGTTAACTACTTTGTCATCCTAATGGAACCAGAAAGGAGTGAGACAAAATATGTGATGCTAAGAGGTTCTCTGCTTCAGTTTAGTCAACATCTAATTTGCTAAAGGGATGCAATCCTATAAAGTATTAATCATGTAATTACTAACCACAAAAGGGTTCAGCTTTTTTTTTTCCGATTTCTTAAGAAATATCATTCCTTCTCCCACTAGTCAACTGATGCTTCTTATAGCAATTTTTTTTCTAATAAAATTTATTTTAGGAGAAAACAAGGCTTTCTAGAAATGATGCACCTTTTCAGGGGAAGAGTAGAGAAAACCAGCACAACATAGGGACCACAACAACTACTTAAACAGAAGAGATTTAATCCCTAAATAATTTAATAATTCATGAGGAACATTTCCAGTAAATATTTCAAAAGGACATTCAAAATTCAGGATGTCAGAAAATAATTCTAATTAAACATAATCCCTCCCCAAAGATTTCTCAGTACTGCAAAATGCTTAAGGACAGAAGTTTCTTTGTCAACAACTGAAATGATAAATCTGCTTTTAAAGTATAATATTCAAGGGACTCTGACCTTTTGTGCAACATTCAAAACTCAAAACAATATATCAATAGCAGTGAAGCCTAAAATGTAACAGTGACAGACTTTCCCCTAACTACAATAAGCCTTGTATTCCCAAACAGAACACTGTTATAATGGGAGCGAAGTGCGAAGGCCAAACAGTGTGGGCTGAGTAATACAAACTCAATCGGTGTTGTTTTTCTTTGCTACAAATTGAGATACAGGATAGTGCATTTTAGTGCAAAGTTAGAAACTAACATTAAGGATCTAGATGTGAAATCAGACTTCCAGTTTTAATTTGCTATGCAGAACCTTAACCCAGAATTCCATACAGCACATGGCCCATGCCCCACATTATATCTAAAGAACAGCATTTGCAAAAGTGTATTGAAAGTCCCTAGAAACTGTCTCTGTATGCAGTGGGGAGTGGGGAGGAGCAACAGCAACCTAGCAGATTTAGAAATGGATACGCTTGAATTTTTTAAAATATGCCACTTAGGAAAAAAAAAACAAAAAAGAATAAATACATACCCTTGGGGACAGAGTTTGTCAAGCCATCCCGATTTAACCTTTCTTGCAGATGATCCATAAAAACAGGCATAAGGAGATATTACATTTGAGGAAATGATTGATGAATCAGCCTTTCCACTTGTGGAGCTTAGTGGATAACTGTGCCTATTAACAGGGACCAAATTCACTGCTTTTTGAGTCCTAGATTTAGATGGCTTTGAATGTTTTCTTCTTAAACTGTGAAAGCATTCTTCTACTGTTGAATATTCCGATTCCGAACCAGAGTCTATAGGAAGATTGTTTTTGTCCTCTCGAGGTATCCAAATATCTTCTACTTTGTCTTCACTTATATTCTCCATCCTGTTATCATATATGCTAAATGAAAAAAGAATGGTTTTAATATTTCCCACAGCTCTACGTGACTTAAGCCATTGGTTACTTTTTCTATTTATAAACAACCAATCACAGAAATTTAAGGCCAGGAAAAATCGTGGAGTTCAATTAATGCATCTGATAATTTTTAAAACTTCCTGAAAAATAGAAATCTCTCATTATACTAACACATATTTGAATACTACTAGAAGTAGTGTATTTTTTCTTATGTATTATTTAATCTGACCTGTGTATTTTGGGGGTTGGATGTGAGTGGTGAGGATGGAGACTTCCATATTCTCTGCATCACAATTTAAATGTCTTCACCAGCACCAGTAAGTGGCCAGCCACTTAATGGGCCAGATCATGAACCACTACCTCGTGGAGAGAGGTACTGGAGATCTTATTTCGACATGTTGCCCCTTCTCTGACTCTCCACTAATTGACTTCAAGGACCCTATGTTCCATCATAATGTAATAAAACAAAGAGTACATCTGACTGGTGAGAACTTTAGTATTATTTTGCATCACTAATGAGAAAAAAACTGCACCACAGTGCTAACTAGAAAACAAGAAAGGGCCAGGGTACATTCAGAAGGTAAAAGCTGTATGACATATAATACTTACTGGAACACATAGTTGTTAAGTATATTCCTATAGATTTAAGGAACAACAAAACAGATTGGCTCAGCCATTTATGCATAATAAAACTCATTACAAAGAAGTTTTTGCTAATCAATGAAACAGATATGCCTAGGAGTCAAATTACATCCTTCTGGACGTGGTATTCTAAAAATCGTTGCCACCTTAAAGGACTTAACTTGGCCCCTTCCACATTCTGCACTGTAGTAAGTTCATATCAAATACCTACTGAAGATTCTCAATTATTTAGTCTCATCTTAAGGAAACCCTCAACAGTGTTAGCCTTGGAGAATAAAGGTTAAAATAGACAAATGTTAGGTAATGATGCACTACATCAAGTGCTAATAAAGTGAGAGAAAAATAAAATTTAAGTTGGTACCTTACAAACTCTATTCAATCTCATGTGTGATCCAAATAACTGGATAATTTTCAAGCTGCTTGTCAATGCTGAACTTCTAATAAAAGGATACATTACATTTGTAAAAATTCTGCACCTCACATAGTGACATTTTTGGCACTGCCCCTTTTCTTCTTTATAGTAAGGTAACTTCCTATCTTTAAAGTGCAAACATGGTCACCACATATTTGCCACTTTGGGAAAGGGAGAATGGTTTCAATTAGGAAAAGACAAAAATAATGTGCTACAGACTGTCGATTTACAGGCTCTAAATTCAATTACTGAAATGAGTGCTGTTGTCAAAAGAAAGGATTTGAACTTACCAATGTAAACTATTTTCTTAGAAATATAATATGAGCAAGAATTCAACATTGTATATTATATAACATTTTATTCAAAAGAATTAATCGTCATCAATCATGTCCTCATACCTTGATTTGACAAAAAATGAGTTTCTTTCGGTAGTTGTTTCCCCTTTGAGTGTTTCTTCCTGGGTCCAAAATTCATTCTTTATGGATCTCTTCTATAAAAAAAAGATACACGTTTTTTTAGGGGAGCAATATTCTACAAAGATTCACAGTATCCGGGTTTAGTTTTATTAAACAAACATCTATTTGTTTAGATCAATTTTCAATAAAAACAAATTAATTAGGGTGACTATATTAAATGGTAGCCTTTTGATCCCTTTTTCAATATTTTATTTAAATCATTAATAACTCATCATTTCAACTAAGAAGAACAGAAGATGCTAAGAATAAAATTTATTTACTTTTACTTTCCCACTTACTTTTTGTCTTCCAACTTCTCTTTCATCATGACCAAGAAATAAAATACCAAAAGAGCACAAGTGGTGGAGAGGAAAGACTAAGTAATAAACTGAATAATTAAGATTTGTAAATAGTTAGAAGTCTGTCTATATTTGGGTATAAGGCAAAGTAAAATCTAGTAGCTTTTGTCAGTTTGCCTTTCCTTTTTACAGGGATTTGTCTTATTCTTTTTTTTTTTTTTTTTTTAAGTAGCTTGTGGTAAATTTTGAAAACCCACTGATCTGTATTCCTAAAATCAAACTGAAATGTATTTCTGTGATATATTTTTAAAGATATAAATCTGCCATGATTTTACTGAGCAGAATTTCGCTGAATAGAAATTTCTTTCTTCAATATAACACATTCTTCAAACAGCTTAAAGGAAAATGAAGAGGCATATATAGGCAGAAAAGCAAAGAATTGAATATGGAAAGAAATTAAAATGTATGGGACTAACCTTGGAATTTTCTAGTCTCTGGAAGAGAACGGTCTCTCCATAAGGGAAAATGGAAGATGAATTCTCCTCATTCGTATCTTTTGGGGGAATTATAGGATGAGAATGTAAAGATGTGAATAATGTGAAATATTATTTTTAAAAAGCATGTGTTTAATTATTTTATAGCAATATCACAACTTAAGCTTTATTCTCTGAGAGTCCAAAATTCTGCTCATAATTCTTACCCTCAAATCAACTCTAAGCATGATTTTCTCAATGTATACACCCCTCACTTCACAACCAAAACACATTACTCACTGTTTCTCAAAGTGTGATGCGTCACATTTGCCCTTGCTAACCTATAGGATCCACATTAATATAAGTAAGCACATTTCCCCATACAATGGAAATTGTCATGGTGTGTTTATAATGTTAATTCCTAAATAAGAGGTTAGTTTTAATGGCAGAAAATTAATCTTAATTCTTTTATAATTTTAAACAAATGATCATTAAAAATTCACTAACATAACAGCTAGATGTTACAGCATTCAAAATGCCAGAATCCACTTAATATAATCCCCCTAGTACCATAACTACTAATGCACCTGTAAGTAAATTCTTTCAAGAGAATTTCCACAATCCCTGAATTACATCGATCCACAAGAAAGAATTCTCAACACTTGCGTTTTCTGCTGTGGCAAATTTTTTTACAGGTTCAGTAGTCAAATGTTTGCTAACAGCATTGAGAAGAATGTTCCTGAACTTGTACACGCAGAATTTTCAAAAAGAAAGAAAAGCCTCTGTCAATGAGCAGTTGACCAGAGCAATGTCAGCCCTTTCCTGTTACCATGGCAAAATTACTTTCCATAAATCTACGCCCTGTAGTTCAGACTGTCAGAAACCACATAATTTAGTTAAATGCTTTCGACTGTGGTTAATGATAAATGAAGCCTGGGTAAAAAAATCTTTTTACATTAGCATGTGCAAATTTCCAGGAGCCTGCGTATATATTACTGTCTTTCATTCACTCACCTTTAAAAGTGTCTGGAGTACTATGAACCCTGGCAGACAGTTATTCCCACTATTCCCTATTCCACAGGTGGGCTGCCTTCTTGATCATGATTTTAACACTTGTAAGAGTATCAAATGAGTACTAACTAATTTACAGACTTTAAAAGCTGAGACTCACTTTGTTGTGTCATAGATTTTCCAGTTGAGGTGGGAACATTTCTTCTCTCACGGAAATAGCTTAAGGCAAAGGGAAAAATAGATAAAATACGTAAAAATAGATGTTACCATCTTGAGTAAAGGATAAATTGTAGGCACATATATTCTTTTTGTTAGAAAAACCAATATTCAAAAATAAGTTTGATTTTAATGAATACAATGGCCAAATTCCATAAATGTTTTCTTTTAAATAGACTTAAAGGAAGAGATTTTATTGGATTTTACAAGTGTTTGCTTCTTACATTTATAATTCATAAAAGTAAAATGAACATATTTGCCCAAGTATTTATGATTTTTTTGTCTTTAGCTTTACAATAACTGAATAAAAAATCTGTCTGGCTCCAAGAGCATAATTTGAAAATACATAAGCCCTTTTCTCAAAGATCTCACAGCCTTGAGAGAGAAATACTACAGGTAATTAATTAGAATACAACATAAGAGCAATGCCAGAGGAAAACACTGTGGAAACAGAAGGTAATGAATACCTACTACCATATGAAAGAGTTCTATTTTTCCATTTAAATATAAGGATCAGGACAGTGTCCTTAACTTCTCTTAAATATAAATATGCCCAAGTAACTATAGGAAAGACTATATATATGTAGTTGTACTTATTTATTTATTTATATCTATATAAAAGAACAGAAACCAATGAAATAGAATATAAACAAAATTTTAAAATAATGGTAACCAAAAGCTGGTTCTTTGAAAAGATCAATAAAATTTATAAACCTCAGGGAAGGAAAATAAGAATGAGAGACAGAAGAGACAAATTACCAATATCAGGAATGAAAGAGAGGACATCACTACAAATCCTACAAACATTAAAGGGATAATTACAGATTATTAAGAAAAACTTTATGCCAATAAATTCAAGAATTTACATGAAATGGAAAAATTCCTTGAGATACAAATGATCAAATAGGACACAAGAATAGAAAATCTTAATATCCCTGTATCTATTAGAAAAATTGAATTCAGTAATTAATCACCCACCCACAAAAAGCTCCAGGCCCAAATACTGCAATGGTGAGCTCCACCAAACATTTAAGGAAGGAATAATACCAATTCTATCCAAACCTTCTCTGAAAATAGGGAAGGAAGGACTACTTCCTAGTTCATTCAGTAAGGCCAGTATTACTAATACACAACCAGTCAAAAACAAAACAACAGATAAATATTAGACAAATATTCCTCATAAATTTAACATGCAAAAATCGTTAACAAAATATTAGCAAATCAAATCCAACAACACATAAAAAGGATAATATATTAGGACCAGGTGAGATTTACCACAAGAAAGCAAAGTTGGTTTAACATGGAAAAATTAATATAATTCACCAAATTAAGAAAATAAAGGAGAAAAATCACATTTTCATAGCAATAGATTCAGAAAAACCAACTGACAAAATTCAAAATCCATTCATGACAAAAACTCTCAGCAAACTAGGAATAGAAAAGAACTTCCTCAACCTAATAAAGGGCATTTATGAGAAACCAACATCATAATCAAAGATTAAAGACTGAATCATTTTCCCTAAGACTGGAAATAAGGCAAGGAGGTGGGCGCTCACTAGTTATATACACATTAATTCATATGTTGCAGTCAGTGCAACAAGCAAAAGATATAAAAAACATTAAGATTGGAAAGGAAGGCCTCTTATAAGCAGAAGTCTGTATCTAATCAACAGGAAATCCTTAAAAATCTACCTAAAAGCTTCTCAAACTGCTAAGTCAGTCTAGCAAGGTACCAGGATAGGGGGAAATATTTTTAAAAATCAATAGTGTTTCTAAATACTAGCAATGAACAACTGGAAAAATAGTTTGAAAATATAACTTACAATAGCATAAAGAAACATGAAATACTAAGGGGTAAATTTATCAAAATATGGGCAGGATCTGCACACTGAAAATTCTAAAACATTGCTGAGAAAAATTAAAGAAGACCTAAATAAGTAGATATATCATGTTCATGGATTGGAAGACTCAATATTGTTAAGATGTGAATTCTCCACATATTGATATATAGCATCAACATAATCCCAAACAAAATTCCAGTGATCTTTTTAATAGAAATTAACAAGGTGATGCTAAAATTTACATGCAAATAAGAACAATTTATAATGGTCAGAACATTCAAAAGAAAGACAAAATTGGAAGATTTACAGTATATTATTTCAATATTTAGTCTAAAACTACAGCAATCAAATTTGTGTGGTATTGGTGAAAGGGCAGACATATAAATCAATGGAATTAAACAGAAGTCCACATATACTTCCACACATCTATGGTCCAGTGATTTTTGAAAAAATATGTCATGGCAATTCAATGGGGAAAGGATAGTCTTTTCAACAAGTGTTGCTGGAATAACTGGATAGCTCAATTTAAAAAAAGAAATGAATATCAGCCATTACTTCATACCATATACAAAAATTAACTTGAAATGCAGTTTAGGCCTAAATGTTACTACTAAAACTCTAAACCTTCTGGAAACCAACAGAAGAAAAATTTTGCAACCTTTAAGTATGCAAAGGTTTCTTAAATAAGATACAACCCCCCCCAAAAAAAGTTGCACCTTTATGCTGTCACATATTTCTGATAAATGACTCGTTTCTAAAATATAAAAATACTTACAATCTATTAATAGGAATGATTCAATTTAAAAATGGACAAAAATTTAAATAGACACTTTATAAGAGGATACACAAATGTGATAAGAAATACAGACTCATTAGAATGGATAAACTTAAGGCTGTAAATACCAAGTGTTAGACAGTATGTTGAATAAATAAAAGGTTTAAATACTGCCAGCAGGAACACAAAAGGGTATATCCATTTTGGAATACTGCTTGACATTTTCTGATAATGTTAATTTAAGCTCCCAGCTATCCAATCCTAGAAACTCAAAAGAATTGAAAACATATTTCCAGGGAAATAACGTTTTCTGGTCTTTCTTCATAGCAGTTTTACCCTCAATAATCAACAACTTAAAACAAACTAAATGTACATCAACAGGTGAATGATAAACAAATAGTGGTATAAGGACCTAAGGGATTACTACCAAGCTTGGGGGTGGGAACTAATAAAAGGATACAAATTAATACTAAACATAATAATCTGAATAACTCTCAAAATCATCATGCTGAGCGAAAGAAGCCTGGCACAAAGACGTATATCTTATATGATTCTATAAGGGAGTGTAGAAGATGGATGGGCTGTAAAAGGACACTAAGAAATGCTTAGGGTTGATGGAACTGCCACTTCTTAATTGTGGTGATAATTTAATAGGTTTACACATCTTTCAAAACTCATCAAATTATATGCTTTGAATTGGTACAGTTTATTATGCAAATATTATACCTCAAAGAGTTGTTTAAAAATGAATTTAGCAAACCTACTCTTCATAGGGTTGATACATAAAATATAAACTATATTCCCAAATATCAGCGAACAAAATGAAATATTAAAAGTGATACCATATACAAAAGTATCAGAAAAATATAAAAACCCAGGATTAAATCTAACAAAAGATTTGTAAGAACTCAGTCCTGAGAAACCATTCCTGAGAAAATTAAAGAAAATCTAATTAAATGGAGGAATATATGGAAGACTGAATACTGCAAAGATGTCAACACTGCCTATGTTCATTTGTAGAATCAATGCAATCCCAATCAAAAGAGTTACAGGGGTGGGTATCTAGGTGGAATTTAACAAGTTGATCTTTAAATTTATAAGAAAAAGCAAAAGACCAAGAATAACTAAGACACCTGAAGAAGAAAGTGAGAAGACTTGCTCTGCTAGGTATCAGGATTTATTTTTAAAGCAATGGTAATGAAGACACTACATTACTGATAAAAGGACAGATATATAGATTTGTGAAGTAGAATGGGCATAAAGGCACCCAATATTCATTTAAGTTAAAACAAAGATGTCAATCTTGAGCAATGAGCAAAGCATGTCTTTAATAAGAAGATGACTTGGATATCCACTTGGTATTAAAAAAAAAAAAAGTACTCCTACCTCAAACTATACCTAGAAATCAATTAAAAGTGGATTATAGGGGCTTCCCTGGTGGCGCAGTGGTTGAGAGTCCGCCTGCCGATGCAGGGGACACGGGTTCGTGCCCCGCTCCGGGAAGATCCCACATGCCGCGGAGCGGCTAGGCCCGTGAGCCATGGCTGCTGAGCCTGCGCGTCCGGAGCCTGTGCTCTGTAACCAGAGAGGCCACAACAGTGAGAGGTCAATGTACCGCAAAAAAAAAAAAAAAAAAAAAAAAAAAAAAAAGGTGGATTATAAATCCCAACATGATAGGCCAAACAATAAAGCTAGAAGAATATAAAACAGAATATCTTCTGTGTCTTAAGATATGAAAAATTCTAACTCTAAAGGAAAGTAATGGTAAATCTGACTAAATTCAAGAACTTTCATTCATTAAAAGTCACCATCAAAGAATAAAAAAGCAGTATGTAGAAGAGGAAAATATATATTCGACAAAGGGCTCATACTCATGGTGCATCAATAACTCTTAAAAATCATTATAAAACACAGAAAATGCAATTCAAAACAACAACCCCCACCCCCAAAATGGGTAAATGACTCCAAAAGGCACCACATAAAAGAAGATAGAAACATGGTCAATGACCAATAAATGCATTAAAAGGTGCTCGATTTCGTTAGTCATCAGAAAATACAAATTAAAATCACAATGAAATATAACTACCCGCCCACCTGTATGGCTAAAATTTTTTAAATAACGAAATTCTGTTGAGGCTATGAGACAAAAGAAATGCACTAGTTAACACTGTTAGTGTTAACATAAGTGAGCATAACCACTCAATGATGAGAACCACTTTGCATTACCTACCAAAGTGCAAGATAAGCATATACTATGACAGCAACGCTACTCCTAAGTATATATTCAAGAGACATACATGTAGATGAAAAGAAAAACCACCCAAATTTATGTCAACATAAAAAAGTTAAAGAAGCTGTGGGAGAATCACACAAGAGAATAACATTCAACAGACAAAACAACAAACTGACATGCAGCCACATGGATGCACCTCATAAACATCAGGTTGAATAAAAGATATTGGACACAAAACGTTACTTGCTGTGTGATACCACTTATATGAAATTCTAGAATAGGCAAAAGTAATTCAGTGAGATCAGTGGTTCCCCAATGCAGGTGATAGGATAATTTACTGCCAATGTGCAAAGGCCATTTTTGAGGGATGATAGAAATGTTCTATATCTTGATTGTGGTCACATGGGTGTATATATTTGTCAAAACTCATCAACCTGTCTATTTAATATCAGTCTTTTTTCTTACATGTAGGTTAGATATAAATAAAGCTGGTTTACACATGTATGTATACATATATCATTTACATGTAAAATACTAGATGATGTGGAGAATGTGAACTATAACAGTAGAATGGATATCATGACATTTCCATATGGAGAAATATTATACAGCAGTGAAAACGAACAGTCTACAACCATAGGTACCAACATAGATTAAGTCTCAAAGTTAAGCAAAATGAACTTAACTAAAAGATTTACTATATGGCTGCATTTTTAAATCCATAAGACAGTCAAAACTACAGTATAGAGAGGGGATTCAAGATGGCGGAAGAGTAAGACGTGGAGATCACCTTCCTCCCCACAGATACATCAGAAATACATCTACACGTGGAATAACCCCTACAGAACATCTCCTGAATGCCAGCAGAAGACCTAAGATCTCCCAAAAGGCAAGAAACTCCCCATGTACCTGGGTAGGGCAAAAGAAAAAAGAAAAAACAGAGACAAAAGAATAGGGACGGGACCTGCACCAGTGGGAGGGAGCTGTGAAGGAGGAAAGGTTTCCACACACTAGGAAGACCCTTCGTGGGCGGAGACTGCGAGTGGTTGAGGGGGGAGCTTCAGAGCCATGGAGGAGAGCACAGCCACAGGGGTGCGGAGGGCAAAGCGGAGAGATTCCCACACAGAGGATCGGCGCCGACCAGCACTCACCAGCCCGAGAGGCTTCTCTGCTCACCCCCCGGGGCAGGCGGGGGCGAAGAGCTGAGGCTGGTGCTTCAGTCAGAGCCCAGGGAGAGGACTGGGGTTGGCTGCATGAACAGAGCCTACAGAGGGCTAGTGCGCCACAGCTAGCCGGGAGGGAGTCTGGGAAAAGGTCTGGAGCTGCCGAAGAGGCAAGAGACTTTTTCTTGGCACTTTGTTTAGGGGTGCGCAAGGAGAGGGGATTAAGAGGGCTGCTTAAAGGAGCTCCAGAGATGGTACGAGCTGTGGCTATCAGCGCGGACCCCAGAGACGGGCATGAGACGCTAAGGCTGCTGTTGCAGCCACCAAGAAGCCTGTGTGCAAGCACAGGTCACTCTCCACATCTCCCCTCCCGGGAGCCTGTGCAGCCCGCCACTGCCAGGGTCCCGCGATCCAGGGACAACTTCCCCGGAAGAACACACGGCGTGCCTCAGGCTGCTGCAACGTCACGCTGGCCTCTGCCGCCACAGGCTTGGCCAGCATTCTGTACCCCTGCCTCCCCACGGCCTGAGTGAGCCAGAGCCCCCGAATAGCTGCTCCTTTAACCCCGTCCTGTCTGAGAGAAGAACAGACGCCCTCAGGTGACCTACATGCAGTGGCGGGGCCAAATCCAAAGCTGAACCCCAGGAGCTGTGCGAACAAAGAAGAGAAAGGGAAATCTCTCCCAGCACCCTCAGAAGCAGCAGAGTAAATCTCCACAATCAACTTGATGTACCCTGTGTGGAATACCTAGATAGACAATGAATCATCCCAAACCAAGGAGGTGGAACTTTGGGAGCAACAATATATATATATATATATTTTTTTTTTTTTCCCCTTTTTATCTTTTTCTGAGTGTGTATGTGTATGCTTCTGTATGTGATTTTGTCTGTATCTCTTTGCTTTTATCAGTTGTCCTAGGGTTCTTTCTGTCCGTTTTTTTTCTTTTTTTTAGTATAGATTTTAGTGCTTCTTATCATTGGTGGATTTGTTTTTAGGTTTGGTTGCTCTCTTCTTTCCTTCTTTCTTTCTTTATTACTTAAAAAACATTTTAATAATTATTTTTTATTTTAATACTGTTATTTTATTTCATTAAATTTCATTTCATTTCATGTTTTTCTGTCTTTCTTTTTTTCTCCCTATTATGCTGAGCCGTGTGGATAACAGGCTGTTGGTGCTTCGGCCAGGCATCAGGGCTATGCCTCTGAGGTGGGAGAGCCAATTTCAAGACGTTGGTCCACCAGAGACCTCCCAGCTCCATGTAATATCAAATGGCAAAAATCTCCCAGAGAACTCCATCTCAATGCCATGACACAGCTCCACTCAGCGATCAGGAAGGTACAGTGCTGGACACCCTATGCCAAACACCTAGCAAGACAGGAACAAAACCCCACCCATTAGCAGAGAGGCTGCCTAAAATCATAATAAGGTCACAGACACCCCAAAACACACTACCAGATGTGGACCTGCCCACCAGAAAGAAAAGATCCAGCCTCATCCACCAGAACACAGGCACTAGTCCCCTCCAGAAGGAAGCCTACACAAACCACTGAACCAGTCTTAGCCACTTGGGGCAGACACCAAAAACAATGGGAACTACGAACCAGCAGCCTGCGAAAAGGAGACCCCAAATACAGTAAGTTAAGCACAATGAGAAGACACAGAAACACACAGCACATGAAGAAGCAAGGTAAAAACCCACCAGACCTAACAAATGAAGAGGGAATAGGCAGTCTACCCGAAAAAGAATTCAGAATAATGATAGAAAAGATGATCCAAAATCTTGGAAACAGAATGGAGAAAATACAAGAAATGTTTCACACCGACCTAGAAGAACTAAAGAGCAAACAAACAACGATGAACAACACAATAAATGAAATTAAAAATACTCTAGGTGGGATCAATAGCAGAATAACTGAGGCAGAAGAATGGATAAGTGACCTGGAAGTTAAAATAGTGGAAATAACTACTGCAGAGCAGAATAAAGAATGAAAAGAACTGAGGACAGTCTCAGAGACCTCTGGGACAACATTAAACGCACCAACATTCGAATTATAGGGGTTCCAGAAGAAGAAGAGATAAAGAAAGGGACTGAGAAAATATTTGAAGAGATTATAGTTGAAAACTTCCCTAATATGGGAAAGGAAATAGTCAAGTCCAGGAAACACAGAGAGTCCCATACAGGATAAATTCAAGGAGAAACACACCAAGACACATATTGATCGAATTATCAAAAATTAAATACAAAGAAAAATTATTAAAAGCAGCAAGGGAAAAACAACAAATAACACATAAGGGAATCCCCATAAGGTTAACAGCTGATCTTTCAGCAAAAACTCTGCCAGACAGAAGGGAGTGGCAGGATATATTTAATGTGATGAAAGGGAAAAATCTACGACCAAGATTACTCTACCCAGCAAGGATCTCATTCAGATTTGGCAGAGAAATTAAAACCTTTACAGACAAGCAAAGCTAAGACAATTCAGCACCACCAACTAGCTTTACAACAAATGCTAAAGGAACTTCTCTAGGGAGGAAACACAAGAGAAGGAAAAGACCTAAAATAACAAACCCAAAACAATTACAAAAATGGTAATAGGAACATACATACTGATAATTACCTTAAATGTAAATGGATTAAATGTTCCAACCAAAAGACACAGACTGGCTGAATGGAGACAAAAACAAGACCCATATATATGCTGTCAACAAGAAACCCACTTCAGACCCAGGGACACATACAGACTGAAAGTGAGGGTATGGAAAAAGATATTCCATGAAAATGGAAATGGAAACAAAGCTGGAGTAGCACTTCTCACAACAGACAAAACAGACTATAAAACAAGACTTTTACAAGAGACAAAGAAGGACACTATAATGATCAAGGGATCAATCCAAGAAGATATAAAAATTGTAAATGTTTATGCACCTAACATAGGAGCACCTCAATACTTAAGGCAAATACTAACAGCGTTAAAAGGGGAAATCGACAGTAACACAATCATAGTAAGGGACTTTAACACCCCACTTTCAACAACAGACAGATCATCCAAAAAGAAAATAAATAAGGAAACACAAGCTGTAAATGATACATTAAACAAGATGGACTTAATTGATATTTATAGGACATTCCATCCAAAAACAACAGAATACACATTCTTCTCAAATGCTCACGGAACATTCTCCAGGATAGATCATATCTTGGGTCACAAATCAAGCCTTGCTAAATTTAAGAAAATTGAAATTGTTTCAAGTATCTTTTCCAACCACAGCGTTATGAGACTAGATATCAATTACAGAAAAAAATCTGTATAAAATACAAACACATGGAGGCTAAACAATACACTACTTAAAAACCAAGAGATCACTGAAGAAATCAAAGAGAAAATCAAAAACTACCTAGAAACAAATGACAATGAAAACACAACGACCCAAAACATAAGGGATGCAGCAAAAGCAGTTCTAAGAGGGAAGTTTATAGCAATACAAGCCCATCTTAAGAAGAAAGAAACATCTCGAATAAACAACCTACCCTTGCACTGCAAGCAATTAGAGAAAGAAGAACAAAAAAACGCCAAAGTTAGCAGAAGGAAAGTAATCATAAACATCAGATCAGAAATAAAAGGAAAAGAAATGAAGGAAACAATAGCAAAGATCAATAAAACTAAAAGATGGTTCTTTGAGAAGATAAATAAAACTGATAAACCATTAGCCAGACTCATCAAGAAAAAAAGGAAGACTCAAATCAACAGAATTAGAAATGAAACAGGAGAAGTAACAACTGATACTGCAGAAATACAAAGGATCATGAGAGATTACTACAAGCAACTATATGCCAATAAAATGGACAAACTTAAAGAAATGGACAAATTCTCAGAAACGCAGAACCTTCCAAGACTGAACCAGGAAGAAATACAAAATATGAACAGACCAATAACAAGCACTGAAATTGAAACTGTGATTAAAAATCATCCAATAGGGCTTCCCTGGTGGCGCAGTGGTTGAGAGTCCACCTGCCGATGCAGGGGACACGGGATGCCAATAAAATGGACAATCTGGAAGAAATGGACAAATTCTTAGAAATGCACAAACTGCCAAGACTGAATCAGGAAGAAATAGAAAATATGAACAGACCAATCACAAACACTGAAATTGAAACTGTGATTAAAAATCTTCCAACAAACAAAAGCCCAGGACCAGATGGCTTCACAGGTGAATTCTATCAAACATTTAGGGAAGAGTTAACACCCATCCTTCTCAAATTCTTCCAAAAGATAGTAGAGGGAGGAACACTCCCAAACTCATTCTACGAGGCCACCATCACCCTGATACCAAAACCAGACAAAGATGTAGCAAAGAAAGAAAACTACAGGCCAATATCACTGATGAACATAGATGCAAAAATCCTCAACAAAATACTAGCAAACAGAATCCAACAGCACATTAAAAGGATCATACACCATGATCAACTGGCATTTATCCCAGGAATGCAAGGATTCTTCAATATACTCAAATCAATCAATGTGATACACCATATTAACAAATTGAAGGAGAAAACCCACATGATCATTTCAATCGTTGCAGAGAAAGCTTTCGACAAATTCAACACCCATCTATGATAAAAACCCTCCAGAAAGTAGGCATAGAGGGAACTTACCTCAACATAATAAAGGCCATATATGACAAACCCACAGCCAACATCGTCCTCAATGGCGAAAAACTGAAACCAATTCCACTAAGATCAGGAAAAAGACAAGCTTGCCCACTCTCACCACTATTATTCAACACAGTTTTGGAAGTTTTAGCTGCAGCAATCAGAGAAGAAAAAGAAATAAAAGGAATCCAAACTGGCAAAGAAGATGTAAAGCTGTCTCTGTTTGCAGATGACATGATACTATACACAGAGAATTCTAAAGATGCTACCAAAAAACTACTAGAGCTAATCAATGAATTTGGTAAAGTAGCAGGATACAAAATTAAGCACAGAAATCTCTTGCATTCCT
The DNA here is from genome assembly GCF_000442215.2 of Lipotes vexillifer. NCBI lineage: Eukaryota > Metazoa > Chordata > Mammalia > Artiodactyla > Lipotidae > Lipotes > Lipotes vexillifer. Next base: position 2,276,471 of record NW_006774670.1, read on the forward strand.
ATAAACTAATGATGAAAAATCTGAAAGTGAAATCAAGAAAACACTCCCATTTACCATTGCAACAAAAAGAAAAAAATAGGAATGAACCTACCTAAGGAGACAAAAGACCTGTATGCAGAAAATTATAAGACACTGATGAAAGTAATTAAAAATGATACAAATAGATGGAGAGATATACCATGTTCTTGGATTGGAAGAATCAACACTGTGAAAATGACTCTACTACCCAAAGCAATCTACAGATTCAATGCAATCCCTATCAAACTACAACTGGCATTTTTCACAGAACTAGAACAAAAAAATTCACAGTTTGTATGGAAACACAAAAGACCCCAAATAGTCAAAGCAGTCTTGAGAAAGAGAAACGGAGCTGGAGGAATCAAGCTACCTGACCTCAGACTATACTACAAAAGTACAGTAATCAAGACACTATGGTACTAGCACAAAAACAGAAATATAGATCAATGGAACAGGATAGAAAGCCCAGAGATAAACCCAAGCAAACATGGTCACCTTATCTTTGATAAAGTAGGCAAGAATATACAATGGAGAAAAGACAGCCTCTTCAATAAGTGGTGCTGGGAAAACTGGACAGTTACATATAAAAGAATGAAATTAGAACACTTCCTAACACCATACACAAAAATAAACTCAAAATGGATTAAAGACCTAAATGTAAGGCCAGATCCTATCAAACTCTTAGAGGAAAACATAGGCAGAACACTCTATGACATCAATCACAGCAAGATCCTTTTTGACCCACCTCCTAGAGAAATGGAAATAAAAATAAAAATAAACAAATGGGACCTAATGAAACTTAAAAGCTTTTGCACAGCGAGGGAAACCACAAAGAAGATGAAATGAGAACCTTCAGAATGGGAGAAAATATTTAAAAATGAAGCAACTCACAAGGGATTAATCTCCAAAATTTACAAACAGCTCATGCAGCTCAATATCAAAAACACAAACAACCCAATCCAAAAATAGGCAGAAGACCTAAATAGACATTTCTCCAAAGAAGATATACAGATTGCCAAGAAACACATGAAAGCATGCTCAACATCATTAATCATTAGAGAAATGCAAATCAAAACTACAATGAGATATCATCTCACATCGGTCAGAATGGCCATCACCAAAAAATCTACAAACTATAAATGCTGAAGAGGGTGTGGAGAAAAGGGAAACCTCTTGCACTCTTGGTGGGAATGTAAATTGATTCGGCCAATATGGAGAACAGTATGGAGGTTCCTTAAAAAACTAAAAATAGAACTGCCATATGACCCAGCAATCCCACTACTGGGCATATACCCTGAGAAAACCATAATTTAAAAGAGTCATGTTCCACAATGTTCATTCCAGCTCTATTTACAATAGCCAGGACATGGAAGCAACCTAAGTGTCCATTGACAGATGAATGGATAAAGAAGATGTGGCACATATATACAATGGAATATTACTCAGCCATAAAAAGAAACGAAATTGAGTTATTTGTAGTGAGGTGGATGGACCTAGAGTCTGTCATACAGAGTGAGGTAAGTCAGAAGGAGAAAAACAAATACCGAGATCAGCTCGGTGCTTTGCGAGCACCTAGAGGGGTGTGATAGGGAGGGTGGGAGGGAGGGCGATGCAGGAGGGAAGAGATATGGGAACATGTGTATATGTATAGCTGATTCACTTTGCTATAAAGCAGAAACTAACACACCATTGTAAAGCAATTATACTCCAATAAAGATGTTAAAAAAGAATAATGACAGTATATTGTTTGGGACATACTTAAGATGTAAAACATTTTTAAAATCATGAGAGTAATCATCATTATTTAAAGTCAGGATAGAAGTTGTCTTTGGCTGGGGAGGGCACACAAGTTTACCAAAGGGTCGCAAAATAAGTCACCCTTTATTTGTGAATTATCTCCAGATTCTTGACACTGTTATATGGCTATAATCATTTCCTCAAATTTGTATGTCACTGACACAAATACATAATAATCTGAAACGCTG
>NW_006774670.1:2278929-2312715 GCF_000442215.2 Lipotes vexillifer
AACCGCTGAGTAGAGCAGCACTCAAATTTTCTACATCTTTGGTAACTTGTGCTAATTTTTATTAAGCATTTACTATATGTCAGACACAGGTCTCAAAATTTTATAAATACACACACACTCATAAATGTGTGTGTGTGTGTGTAGTCACAAACACCCGAAGAATTAAGAACTATCATTTATCTGCATTTTTTAAGAAGAAGATTGTCACACAAAGCAGTTAACTTACTTTTCCACAGTCACACAGCTCATAAGTAACTAACCTGGGATTCAAACTCAGGCAGTCTAGCTCCATAAGCCCTTTTCTAAGTCACCATGCTTAATAAAAAACTCAACATTAACCTACTAAAAAAAAAAAATGTAAATTAAACAAAAATATTTTTGAATTATTTTAAGTATATCCATTAGTGGTATTTTTAAAGCATATTTTGTTGGTTTTACTTTTAGTCTGATAAATGTAAAGAAAAAAGTTTGCGATGATTTTTATTGATACCTCTATTCAATATCCACCTGCAAGCAATTACCAAATCTATCAACCAAGTTCATTTGATCTACTGTAGATGAAAATTAGGTCAATACAGAAAACAAGCTGTTTTGAAAACTGGTGATTAGCAATTTATATTCTCATTTATCTATGAATAAATTAACACAAGCTATTTTATATTCTAATATCTATTATGCCCAAAGCATTTTGTTAGGGGTTTATATATCTACATCTCATATTTCATCCTCCTAATAGCCCACTGAGGTAGGACCTAGTGTCCTAATCCTACCAATAAGGAAAGGAGGTTCTCCCAGCCCAAGGTGCACAGCTAATAGGAGACAAAACCAACATTCAAGGTCAATTCTGTCTTGAGTGCAAAGCCCACGTTCTTTCCTTTCTCCCTCTTTCTGCCCTATTATTTCCCCATCAGTTATCCTAAAAACTGCGATTCCTTTTAAATTTGAAATATAAAGCATGGTTGATTAGCAAAAATTTAAAACCCATTTAGAAAAGCAGTAGCTATTATCATTTTTTGTTATTATGCTTTGGTGATCTTCGTCCAGTTACCCAACAGCCCTGAGCCTATTTTTCCTCATTTACTGAAGGGGAATTAAAAAAAGGGTCTGCTGCCTATGAATATTATGAGGATTAATGAGATGATGTTTTTAAAGAGCATAATGTGTGTGCCCTACACAATGTAAACATTCAGGTAGAATGAGCCAACTGTTATATTTTTTATTAGTGAAAAGAACGTTTGGTCTTCCTGGTACACTGAATATGCACAATTGTTTCTTAAAGTCCCTAAAAGTATGAGAACTCTTCATTTGTAACAGTGAAAAAAAATAGTCAATGACCTAGTAGGGGAATTAAACTGTGTTTTCCATCATTTAATAAAATACTATACAGCAATTATTGCTAAAATACGTGCATGGATGTGAACAAATCTCAAAAATAATATTAAAGGAAACACCAAGTTGCAAAAAAATAACTCTGATTATCAAAGTGAATCTTCAACATGCCTACAGATGTTATGTGTTCACCTATTTTTTAATCACTAAAATTGCCAAGAAAAGCAGAGGCATAAAGTTTAATTAACGTTAAAGATCTCTCTTTATGATCTACACTTACCTATTACTTAAGCAAGGCAGCCGTGCTTATCATTACACAGAATGTTTGTTTTAAAAAAATGCAATTCTTACAATTCATAACAGACGAAATACAGGTCATTATCGGATTGAATTCAAAAGAAAAACACCACAATCATTAGGCGGCAGTTGAAACTGCCTTGAGGTTACATAATGTCTAACTAAAACACACAAATCCGAATTCAGAAAACACAAGAGTGCATTAATTACAGCACAGACTACAAACATGAAAGGTATAATGCACAGATAATTAAGTCTCAATCTACAAAGTTACAAAAAATGTCCTTAGGATAAGAATAAATAATTACAGAAGGATTACAGCACCAAAGTCTACATCATTATCGTGAAACTTTTTTCATCACCTTGCAGAAGCTTCAGTTCAAAATATATTTTTTCAAACAAAGAAGGGCTTTTCAAATTATGAATAAAGGGTACAAATGTTAATGTCTTTTCACTTGTAAAAAGGATCACACAGATACCTTTACCCTCTAACAATAAATCAAACGGTTAACTATTAATTTTGATTCATTATTTAGATATTCAAGTCAAAATTTGCAAATACTGAAATAATCAACCCATTTTATAAACAGTCATTTTAAATGAAAAAGTCTGAATTTTAGAATGCTAAGCACTTTTCTGCTATAACATGAAATGTAAAGTTTTCCTTGAACATGGAAAGGATAGGATGAGCTTCTGTATTTTTCTAATTCAATGTAGCAAACAATTGCTTACCATTTTTCTGTACGTTTTTGGTTCATATGTATTTCAACATTAAAGTCTAAAATAGTTGCATCCATTTTTAATATCTATGTATTAATACATCTAGAGAAAAATATCTAAGATTTTTACTTTTAATAAGAAGTTCACAGGAGGCTGGAGACTTCAGGTTTAGAATTCAAATTTTTGAAAAGCCCTCAAACAGTCACTATAGTACCTCAGTCTTATAACAAGTTATCACAGACACTCCAGTCACAGTGCAGCCTTGCATACCACCCTCCTCCCCTTTACCGCTGTTTCCTTATTTTTCCTTCCCCCCAAACATTCAGAGGCATGACACCTAAAAGACAGGGCTTTGACTCTGCCAAGGATAAAACAGTTACATGAAAGATGGATGGAAATCATTAAACTGGGGAGGAAGATAAGACAGGTACCTCTTCAGTAGCTAAAGATACCTGTTCCTTCCTGCTTTGAGCACTAAGGAGGATCCTCCTGGAAGGATCACAAGACACATCTATGACTCCCAGGGAAGGGCAGCTGGTGAGACTTGCTTTCTGCTTGGAGACCTCTGTGGGAGACCTCCAGATGAGCTGATAAGGAAGAAGCTGGCGCTTCAAGCCTAGATCTGACCTGGCCCTCAAAAGATAGGACTTAAAAAGAAGAGATCCTGAGGTCCAGTGTCCAGCATAGCCCCACCCAGCCCAGCCTTCCCTAAAGGAGCAGACAGGAGTTCAGGGAAGAAGCCCAAGGCAAGGACAAACATAACCCATTTGACTGGCAAGTTAATTGCATCAGATAAATTGGCAGAGGGTGTGTGGGGGGGTGAGGGTACATGTCCAGGGAGATAGAAACAAAGCACCTCACACATCAGGAATACACATCCAGCAACATGTTCCTGTCAACACTTATATGAAATCTTGAAGGAGTAAAGAAACTATGCCCAAATCACTGACCACAAAGAAATATATTTATATGGTACAGCAAGAAATGTACTAAATATCGTTTAGATGTTATTTGATTAGAGAGGATCTCAGATTATATAAGCCACGGTTTCATTTTATAAGTCATAACTGTAATTAGTTTGCAATTACTGTTTGCAGTTCAGGCAAGGACCACAAAGAAAAACAGACAGTGAAGTCTGAAAATAATTTAATTTACTTTCTCATTTTATAATTTGATCACCAGAAATGCCTAGTTACCATTTACTGCCATAATCAAAGAAGAGAGAGGTGACAATGGGTTCTCTGGCAGTGCTATGATGAGGCTCCTGCTAAGCTCTTTACTACTAATTTCAACATTATTTTAATTCTCATTTTCAAAGACTCAGTCACAATGTGAATAACAAGTCTTTCACATGGTGCAAAGCTTACACTTAGAAGTAAATGAACATCAAAAGATTCTCAAAAATTTATGAAAAATAGCACAAATTATTTAAAACTTGAGCCAAATGTTTCTTATCTGAAGTTATCCTTATGGCTCTCAAAAGGATTCTGTTCCCGCAAAGACATAGCAGACCCTTCTCATTTACTTTAATTGTTTAAAATTAGCAAAATATGCTAAAGCTATGGTGTCATACAAAAATCGGTGATCTTCTACTTTCCTAAGAAATACTCCATTTCTTACATATGCAATCAACACTTTTAAGAATATTTACTAAATGAGTGGTTAAGAAAGTGTGTTAGAGAGTCAGATGTACTGGAATGAAATCCCAGTTCACTACCCATGTGATCCTAGAAAAATTAACCTAAGGCTCAGTTACCTCATAAGAAAATGGAGGAATAATTCCTATTTCAGAGGGCCAATGTGAGAACTAGATAACCCATGGAAAATTAGATACCAAACCAGCTTCTAGGTGTTTAATAAATGATACTGCCAACTGATTTCCCAGTACATACTCAATATTGCCATAGGCACCAGGGGTGCCACGATAAAGACAAATTAATTAGGGTCTCTGCCCTCAAAGAGTTTACACTCTAATGGGAGGTACTTAACATGGTCTTGTAAATTGCCATGTTTTCTCTGGCATGTACTAAATTTCCATATTTTTCTCTTGTAAATACAACCAAGATCCAGCACCAGGGACAGAGGGGATACACAGGGAGACAAAGGGGGAATGAGAATCTTGCAGAAATGCCAGCCTAGAGCCTGTTTACAGGAATCTGTAATTGCATTTAGTGCCACAGCGGTAAGGACTGAACTTAAACAACCTCATGACTCCCAACAGAGACAAGTGTTAGCTTTTAGTAAATTAAAAAAAAAAAAAAAAAAAAAAAAAAACAAAAATCCCACCACAACCCTGAAGAAAACCACATCTTAGGTGTAACTTTGAGAAACGGTTGAAAGCTCTCCCTGCTATAAGTCAGCTCCTCTTAGACTCCACAGTTATCTCAGGGTACCAATGACCCAACGGGCCGGCAGGCCCCCTCTTTAGCGTTCTTGGTCTCCAGCTGAAGTGGTCTCATATTGTACTGCTACTACTTTTTACATGTCTTCTACACTACACTCAAGCCCCTTTTTTTCTCTCTACCTCCTCTGCATCTAGTGCCGTGACCAGTACCAAGCAAGTGCTCACTAGATGCATGGTGAATGATTAATTCATGCCAATCGTGTCAGGTAGTAGAGATACAGTCATTAGGAACATGGCCCCTGCCAAAAAGCACATAACCTAGTGGGGAGATAGAGTCAGCAATTCAAATATAAAGTGCACTCATGGAAGAATATAATACCAGGCATGGAGGAAGGTACAGGAAAGAATGTCCAGGCAGAATTAGGGGAAATGAAGTCCCCCAATTAAATAGGAGAAAGCTGAAGTGTCCCAGGAAGTTATAAGTTGGAAACAGACTCTGGGCAGTGGTGTACAAGAGAGATGGCATGACAAAAAATTTCAGAAGAAAGAAGAGGTTGGTTGAATGGGTCAAATTTAGAAATGAACACTGAAAATAAAATTGTTAAAACATAACTAAATTCCCCCAAATTGAATACACACAACTTATCATAAAAATTCTTACCTCCCTGAAATTCCTTTTGCTGACCCTGGAATCTCTGGTACAGGCCGATGTCTTAGCAGAAAAGATCGAGATGGTCTTGAAACCAACTTGCTACGACTTCTCATAGGTGTTAGGACTGGCGATGACGGAACATACAAATCATTTACAACCATTTCTCCTTGAAATTGAAAGAATGGGGATGGTAGTGAGCTTTCTAATAAACCATTAGTTCCATTTCCAGAATTTGCTTCTGATACTGAACAGTCAGGGGCAGAAAGGAATTCAGGGTCTGCACTAGGAAGCTTGCTCACATTTTCTGAGATCAAATCAACTTTTTTTGTTTGTTCTTCGGTTGTACAGTCGATAGTCTTTTGTGCAGTCAAAGATTCTACGTCAGTAATTTCACTACCCAATAAAGAATCTTGAAAAGAATCTGAATTCAGGTGTGGTTCTTCTTCCGGAATGGGAAAGTTGTATGTAGGAAGAGTCAGCTTATCATCTGATTTAAAAGACTGGCTATTTTCCACACTAACTTCATTTTGATCAAGACTTTTTGTAACAGTCTCCAACTGCGTTGGGCTGGGTGTCTGAACACTGTGTGAATCTGAAAGTTCTAGGCAGGTATTCTGAGCAGAAGATGGAGCATGGTGATCCTCTGAAGTCTCAGGATTCTTCTTTGTTTTATGAACATTTGCATATATGGAGATATCTTGCATTTTTGACAGGATTATCTGTAACTGTTTAAGTATCCTCCTCCGGTGTCCTGTAGGTGATATTCCAACTTTGAGGAGCACGCTGTCATTTATTTCTGCACAGTCCCTTACATTATTAAAACCAAATTCGCGGAAGCGTAAGAGGTACTGCTCCAAATTAATGCTCATTAGGAAATGTTTGATATCAACATTCACTTCACTGACTGAGGACATAATGGTGGCTTCATTACTAGGCAATATGATAGAAGCAGTACAATGCAATACACACACAAGAGGGTGCACTTCTGTATTGGATTTTCCTCTATCACTTATCTCAAAATGTTATTTTCTGCACAGTGAATGCTTTACGTACTTAAGCCTAGAAAAAAAGAAAAGCAATATGTTAGGACATTTTTGGTATTAAAACTAGTTTCACATTATAAACGTTCTCTGAAGAAAAACAATAGAAATGAGGATCATTACTTGTGATCGCTGAGAGTTTGGAATCTTTGTGCATTACTTTGTATGCCCTAGAAAGTCAATTCCTAGGTAGAGTGTGAAGGGACAGGACAGAAATGCTATGGTAGTATCAAATGACGATTTTCAAAAAGGTAAAAAAAATGATTCTCAAATATAAAATGAACATGTATCCAAAAAAATTCATTCACTAATTAATGAGGGAACTAGTAAGGTGGTAGGGCTAGTTCCAAGAGCATTTGTGGAACAGATTTACACAGTCCATCAGAAAAGGCTTTTTTTTTTGTTTTTTCCTCAGTGCTAGAAAAAAATGGGTAGGTTAGATAAAAAACTGGTTAGTGCCCTACAGGACAATAAAACCATAACCTTTGGAGATATCTTTCTACTAGACAAAAATCTATAAGGTAACAGGTAACTTCTCAGTCTGGAGCTCTAACCAAATAGTAAATGGAAAGTGGAGCACAAGAATTAGAATTAAATATCCCTGAGGTGAGCCTGTTAAACAATACCCCCAACAAGGCATTGAAGGAACATGCTGTACATTTGTTTGATTTCCAAATTTTAGATAATTTTTCTTAATAGTACCTAACTAGATATGAACAACTCCCCCTTTAGTACATCTTCTTCAAAGACTCTCTCCGAAAGCACAGTTAGAACATCCTTCTCAGGTTAATAATTTTCACTTCAAAATTGCAGCAGCATTGTATGTAAATATTGTTATATAGGATAAGACTAGCTGAGCAACTGTACAGTAGATAACAGGAAGTTAATATGAAAGTAAAAGGAAAAAGTTTGAAGGTCACATTTTCCTTTATACACAGCATATATACATAGGTTCATTTTTCTCATAACATTAATTTTTTAAAAAGTTGATTTATCAGGTGCTGTTTACATGGCGGCATTCAGTTTGTAAAAATGTATGGTATGCAAAAATCTCTGTATATTTCCTGCATCAGGAAAAAGTAAAAAAATACAGAATATGCATAACAACCAAACACTGAAGAAATAAAATGAGACACAGCCAAACAAGGTATATTTATCTGAGCAAGCATGGATGCAATATTTCTGGAAATCACATCTCAAAGTAGCTCTTCAAAAGACATAACTCAGAGCCTCTATGTGTTACATGCCCATAAGCTCTTGCTTTAACTATTCAAAAACATCAGCCAACATTGACAAGTAAGTATATGAAAAAAGGGAAAACACATATCGTATTCAGGCAGCACTGCAGAAACAGAGAAATAAAAGTACAAACAAGAGATGAAAGGCAGGAAATGCCTTTGTCAAACAGGTATCGCTCTGTCACACTCAAAATGACAAAATGTCAGGGAAAAAAAGTAGAAAGTTAAACCTCAACACCACGTACGAGCCTAATTCTCAGATATATTATTCTTGTTCACAAAATTATTTTGTTTAAAAAAAACGCATTAGCTAATTTTGTTTGCCTATCACAAAATGGAAATAGTTATAGCCAAATCGGCTGAAACTTTGATCTCGGACTCCCCAGCCTCCAGAACTGTGAAAAAAAAACGTGAACTGATACACTCCTCCAACCCTCCTCAACACAGTTCAGACCCTCATTACATCTCCTGCCTGAATCACTGCAACCATCCCAACAAACCCCTCAGCCCGGTCTCCATGTACCACTGAACTACTGAAAATCCACATTTGGCCTGTCACTCCACATCTGAACAAGACAGTCCAAGCTCCTTGGGGTGCCATACGACAGTCTGGTCTCAGCCTAACAATAAAAACAGCAGCAGCTACTATTGATGTAAACTGCAATGATGTTCCAGATACCGTACCTCATATACATTTCCTGCAAGGTGGGTGTTCCCATGTACTAACTTCAGGCTCAAGTTTAACCTGTGCCACATCACTAACTTTAGCACATTATCGTTAATTATCATTTCCCCCAGGCAGCAAACTGTTAGATGGCCCCATACCTTTTGCGTATGCTGCAAATGCTTGCAAATCTACACATTTTGCAAAATCCTCGGCACTATTTAAAATTCTGAGTAGGCAGGTATTACTTCCTCTCTGAAGGCTTCCTATCAACCCCTTGAAATAGAATGAATCACTCCCTTCTCCATATACATCTCTAACTAGGTTTCTAGAAATTTGCAAAGTGCTTGGGACATGTTTAAGAGATGGGAGACTGGCTGGGAAGGATGGTAGCAGTGGTTCGGAAGCCCATTTTGTGAATTTTGGGGGGGGGGTGTGCGCATGTGGGGAGCCTTCGTGTTTTCATACACAAGTCCTTTTTGTCTCTTACACATAAACTTCCTGAGTGGCTGACTCAGGGATGGATATACCAAATGTTCTAAGCAAAACCACCTCTCTCTGCTATCAGTGGACATGCTGAATAGGGCTAATGAACCGGATTCCTTTTCGTGACCCAGAGAAGCTCCCTGCCACAGGCCTTAAAATCCTCTCTGCACTTCTGTGTCGGCTGCATCCTCCAGTCATCTGACTCTTTAACAGTCTGACCACCCAAGGGTGTTCACAGATCCACTTCAGAGGCTTCAAGCCCCCAGGCACTTCACCAGATGCAAATAGATGGGCACGCCTAACCATAAAAGTCTACCAGGTGCAAACTCCTTAACATGAAATCAAAGCCGTCCATGTTTTGACCTCCACTTGGGCACTGGGCATACATGCCATGCTCTTAAGTTTGTGGCTCTCCAGGTACCGGTCAGTGGATCTGCTGTACAGCAACAACTGATGATAACACACCCAAGAATCTATATTTGTAACACATTCCAAAGATGACTGGGATGCACAACAAAAATTTGGTTCGGTTTTCAATTCCTCATACCTGAGCCTAAGCCCATCACTCTCCCGCCTTAGGATGGATGCCCTTCCAAACACAGCCCAGGAGTCTGGAGTCATACTCAATTCCCACCCTCCTCCACTTTCATAGGCACGTGTGTATGTGTCTGTTTCCTTACCCATAAAATGGAAATGCTCAAAGGTACCTCAGTGCTGGTGAAGATTAAATGAGATAATCCACCTTAAGTGTTAAAATGGTGCTTAGTCCCCGGTGAGTGTTTAGTACATATTCATTTCCCTCATTATAATTATTTTCATCACTAAGCCATTATCTTCCCACAGTTGAAATCTTTCCCATTCTTTGAAGTCTAACTCAAATGCTATTTCCTTCACAAGGTCTCTAGTGAACAAGAAATACTCTCTTCTCTGTGTTCCTACCACATTTACTTCTTAGCATTTAATCACATTCTACTCATTCCATAGTAACCTATAGAAGTGGGGTAGTGCAGTGCGAAAGCCAGGATTTTGGAGCTGGACAATCTTGGTCAAATCCCAGTATTTAACCTCTCTGTGCCTCAGTTTCCTCATCAGGAAAGTAGGAGTGATAATAAGTGATAAGTTCCTATTTCATAAAGCTTTTGTAAAGCATCAAGAACACCAATGGCACACAACAAATGTTAAACAAGTATTTGTCATTATAATTATTTTTATTATCCCATAATAAACTAATAAATCTGCCAAGATGATGACCAGCCCATATAGGCTGCCCAATAAATGCCAGTCAAATTATTTGTTTATACATAGTATATGATGTATATGCAGTACATGTTTAGAGAACGTACAAACAGTTAGCATTACAGATGTGAATGTACATTTGCCTGTGCTATCCTGACCCATTTCCAAGAGAAAGTATAAGTAAAAGGGAAGTAATGTTTAGGAGCACCTGCTATATGCCTGGCTTTCAGTGTCACTTAATAACCATAATCTTATTATCTTCTTGAGCTCTACCTTAAAGGTACAACTGCTTCTCACCACCTCTCCTACTCACACCCTAGCCCAAGCCACTATCCTGTCTATCTTAGACCACTGCAACAGCCTCCTGACTGATATCCCAGATTCTGTCCTGGCCTCCTGCCCCCACAAGCAGCATGTTCTCAGTACAGCAGCCAGAATGATTCACTTTATAACAAAAGTCACTCCCTGCAACTTCCCAACTTCATCTTCCCTGGCTTCCCCTGACTGGCCCCTGACCCCCATCACTCAATCACCACTAAGCTGGGTTCAGTCCTATTCCCACCTCATGACCCTTCCTCTCACCCTTCCATCTCTTTCAAATCTACTTTCCCAACATATACTCATGGTTCATGGCTCACTCCATCACTTGAGTAGGTCTCTGCTGAAATGTGTTCTCTTCAGAGAGGCCCTCCCTAATGCCCCTATGCATACAAGCATGCCTTGTGCCTCACTATTCCTTACCCTTGCTTTCTCTGTCTTCATGGCATTTGTCCCTACCTGACATCTGTGGACTTTTACAAGAGGGTAGGGATCTTGTCTATTGTTCACTGCTCTAGGCCTTAAGTTTGAACACTGTCAGGCACATAAAAGGTACTCAATAAACGTTTTCTGAATGACCCCTTCCCACCTTTGAGATGATTTAAGATAACAAGTGGAAAGTACACAAAGTTTTAAAGTTTTGTCTGTTTAGGTCACCAGTCTTCTAAGAAGCAGAAACAGGACTCAAATACAGATTTCTCCAATCCATCTAACCACTACAAGAGATCTTCAAATCAAAAATTGGGGAGAGGAGAAGGCTGGCAGTAGGACAACTGGAAGCATTCCCAACCACCTATGGGACTTTTAAAATTCATCAAAAAGAAAAAAATACCTAAGAATAAACTTAACGAAGAAGGTGAAAGACCTATACTCTGAGAACTATAAAACACTGATGAAGGAAGATGAAGATGATACAAAAAAATCCTGTGCACATGGATTGGAAGAATTAATATTGTTAAAATGGCCATACTACCCAAAGCAATATACAGATTTAATGCAACCCCTATCAAAATACCCATGTCATCCTTCACAGAACTAGAACAAATAATCCTAAAGTTCACATGGAACCACAAAAGGAAACTCAAATTCCCAAAGCAATCTTCAGAAAAATGAACAAAGCTGGAGGTATCACACTTTTTGACTTCAGACTATACTACAAAGTTACAGTAATCAAAACAGCATGAGACTGACACAAAAGTGGACACAGGCCAATGGAATAGAATAGAGAGCCCGGAAAGAAACCCACACACTTATGGCCAATTAATCTATGACAAAGGAGGCAAAAATTTACAATGGAGGAAAGACAGTCTCTTCTTCAATAAGTGGTGCTGGGAAAACTGGACAGTCTCATGTAAATCAATGAAATTACAACATTTTTTCACATCATATACAAAAATAAACTCAAAATAGATTAAAGACCTAAATGTAAGACCAGAAACCATATAACTCTTGAAAAGAACACAGGCAGAATACTCTTTGACATAAATCGTAGCAATATTTTTTTTGGATCTGTTTCAAGGCAAATGAAACAAAAGCAAAAACAAACAAATGGGACTACATCCAACTTAAGCTTTTGCACATCAAAGGAAACCATCCACAAAACAAAAACACAACCTACTGAATGGGAGAAAATATTTGCAAATGATATGACCAATAAGGTCACAGCTCACATATTCAGTATCAAACTTAATATTAAAAAAACAAACAACTCAGTTAAAAAGCAGGAGGAAGACCTGAATAGACATTTTACCAAAGAAGACATACAGATGGCCAACAGGAACATGAAAAGATGCTCAACATTGCTAATCAACAGAGAAATGAAAATCAAAACCGCAATGAGAAAGCACTTCACACCTATCAGAATGACTATCATCAAAAAGAACCCAAATAATAAATGTTGGCAAGGATGTGGAGAAAAGGGAACTCTCATACACTGTTGGTGGGAACGTAAATTGGTGCAGTCACTGTGGAAAATAGAATGGAGGTTTCTCAAAAAACTAAAAATAGAACTAGCATATGATCCAGCAATTCACTCCTGGGTATATATCAGAAAAAAACTAAAACACTAATTTGAAAAGATACATGCACCCCAGTGTTCACAGCAGCATTATTTATAATAGCCAAGATAAGGAAGCAACCTAAGTGTCCATCAACAGATGATGAACAAAGAAGATGTGATACATATACACACAGAATACAATGGAATGTTGTTTGACCATAAAAAAGAATGAAATTCTGTTATTTGCCACAATGTGGATGGACCTAGAGATATTATGCTTAGTGAAATAAGACAGAGAAAGACAAATACTCTATGTTATCACTTATATTTGGAATCTAAAAACTGAATGTAACAAAACAGAAACAGATTCACAGATATAGAGAACAAACCAGAGGTGAGGAGAGAGAAGTGAGGAGGGGCAAGATAGGGGTTAGAGATTAAGGAATACAAACAAATATATATGTAGAAAATAAGCAACAAGGATATATTGAACAGCATAGCCAGTAGATTATAACTTTAAATGGAGTATAATCTATAAAATATTGAATCACTATGTTGTACAACTGAAACTAATATTGTAAATCCATTATACGTCAATAAAAAAAAAAAATTATGGGTTGGGATAGCCCTCCCCCTCCAAATGCCTCAAGTATGAAAAACTGCCACAGTAAACCACTCCCCACCACCCATCCCCACACCCATTACCAGTATAACTTTGTCATATTCCCTAGTTGAACTAGGAAAGAAAATAACTGAAAACCTTGGGTCACTCCAGTAAACCATAAAGTCATTAAGTATTCAGTGCTGACAACTTTTGGAATCACCTTTGCCTGATTTTAATATCTTATGGGAGGTAAAAAGTAGCATAGTACAACTGAATTCACTCATAAGTTTAATCCATTTTTTTTAAATGGCACACCATTTTAAAAATCATAAACATAACCTTACAGTATTTAGAAGCCTGCAAATATGTCAAAATAATGGCTTAACAATCATAGAATCCCAGGACTGAAAGGAAACTTAGAAAATGTGTACCAAATAAAAGAAATTAGGCTGCCACATGAGTAGCAAAACTTTTCAGTGTCATCAATACAAGTCTTACACATTCTAAAAACAAGGGAAGTTTATTGTATTCCAGAACGGTGGTCCCCAATTGAGTGGAACTATCTCCTAGGGAGAAATCAAGAAATGTGTAAGAAATTTCTTTTGCTGGTCATAATGACTGAGTGGCACCAGTAGATAAGAAAGATGACTTAGGACATCCTACAATGATACCCAAGGTAGAAACCTCAGGTACAATTTTTACTTGTCCAAATCTTTACAGCTAATCAGCTATCCCTAAAGGATACCTGATACTATAAATGATTAAAAGAAGTGTCCCTGACTTCAAGTTACTAACGTGGAGAAATAGCTAATCTCTTAAAAACTTAGGGTGCTCCACATAAATAATACACTGAGCTAGTTAGTTCAGGCTACAGGTCTTACAGAATTCCACCTTTGCTTCTGTACAGAATATAGTCACGAGAAATAGGGATTGCTGTATTTGCACATCAAGCAAACTCACTGTTTAACACCAAGATGTTAACTCCACATATGCATAAAGAAAAATCGTTCCACCTTGTTCCCTACAAACATGCAGAAGAGGAAGTGGTTTTGAGAAAGCACGCCTGTTGTTGTATTACTCCATCCTACAGTACAGAGCAGATGACAAAAGGTCAGAGGTCAAGAATCCTATTGTTCTAGTCTGAGTACTTTGACCTCAGAAGCTGTAAACTTGGTCATTTAGTATGCCTCTCCCCTACCATCAGTCACCTACCTTAGCCTGTGGCAACACTACCCCCATTTAACCCCTTACAGGAAACCCAGTTCCCTCAACCTGGCCATCTCTCTGAACTGTGGTCACCCACAGGCTCTGACCTTCACTGCCCCATGTTCTCTACCTTAAGCATTCTCTTTCCCATTCATCAAAACACATCCATTGCTTTCATTCTCCCTCAGACTTACATTGTTAATAGTAATAGCCAGTTATCTATGGAGTGTTTACAAACCATCTGTATAGGATCTCATTCAATCCTCACAGCTGCCTTGAAAGACCCATGCCCAAAGCCACACAGAAGATAAACAGCAGATAGATTCCAGAATTCTAAGAGTCGGACTCCACAATCTGTGCTGTTAACTGTGATGCCTCCTAAAAGCTATGCAATTGATTTAACAGTAGAGGGGTATTGAGGAGGTCATATTTTCCCTCTCATTTGGCTGTCTAGTTATGCATAAGGACTTAGAGTTATTAGGGAAATGCTGCTGAAATATACCATGCCTTGCAAACTCAAGTTGTATATACCTTTTTAGCTGTGAGTATATGTGCCCATGTAAGTGGGTAAATATGGAAGCCTACAAGTCACTTACAGTTAATTCTTTGCAATATTCAGGTCATAGTACACAAAGCACAAAGAGTGAGCGTCAGGCTGCCTGCAAGTCCAACCCTGTCTTTCCCAGTTGTTTACTGTGTCCCTGGAGTTATTTAACTTCCCTGAAGCTCAGTTTCCTTGTCTGTAAAATGAAGACGACATGTCTGATAGGATTTCTGTTAGAATTAAAGTAAAATATATAAGGTATATAGAACAGTACCTGACATGAATTATAGGTGTGCAAAAAATGTTGGCTGATTATTAATTCATCCGCTGTATACAATATTGCACTTGGTCATACACGGTGTGACTGGCATTCTTCTGCCGGCCTAATAAAACTGCATTCCTTTCAATTAGCACTGTAAATTATTCTTCTAATAAACCTACAAAGCACTTCACACAGCAGTAAACATAGTTTTATTAATTTAGTAAAATATAGATGTGGTTATAGTAGCGAGAATGATGATTTTACCTGAAGACTTTTGACTTGGGACAAGCACAGTGATGACCAGTGATCCCAGCTCTGCCATGTGACGCTTGCATAAACTTCGGAAAGTTCCTTTATTTTTCTGAGTCGCACTGTTGTCACTGTTGTCATCTGGAAGCAGTGATCTGTAAGCAATAATGCCTACCCCACAGGACTGTTTTGAGGATGAAATGAGTAAATATGCATAAAGGTCTTAGTGCCTGGCAAGCAATAAGCATGTAATTATTGGCTGCTAGATGAAGAATAACTGAGGTTTGAGCTGAAAATAGCTAGGCTCCAGGCAGAAGCATTCTGCAGTTTGGATCAGGGAGAAAAGACTAAGTCACTTTCGGATTACTTTTTTCTGGGCAATCTGAAAGACAACTCTTTCAAAATCCAGAACTTAATATCCATTTCCACGTCCAGTGAAGGCCAGTAGTGATCATTCCTTTCCTTATTCTGAGAAGTTATTACTAGCATAAGTAGTACCTGGGTTTAGGTGTTTTCAGTAAAATCCTACTAGTTACGTGGCTTGAAAATCTTCTCAGCTTCAGTAAGTCTTTTCTCTTTCAACCTGTCCTTCCAGATTTTAAATTAATTGCCTAATGCTTGAGACTTACTTTCAATTCTAATTCAGAGACCTTTAATGTGGGCCCATTAATTCTTGGTCAAGAATCTTCCTGAGTTCCTACAAGAGCAGGAGTGGGGATAATGAAAAGTCATAATAAGCCAAAACCGGCGTCACTGGAGAGGACTCCTACCTGAGTGCCCCTAAAACCTGGGCAGCTGCCTCTGCCTGGTGCCAGCCCCCTCCTACCCCCTCTACAGTTTAGCCACATCTGTTTCCTGACAGCTGAAAGGAAAATCGAACCCTTTAGAATTCTTGACATGAGCACGGTACATACATATTCTTCAGGATTCTGTTCTATTTCATGCTACACTGAACACAGCTTTAACGTTTAATTGGCTGAGATAAAAACTAGCATGATATTACACTTCAATAAAAAGATTATAAAATGTATACTTGTGATATATGCACTTTTATATATATCAATTTTATAGTTTTAGTACAAATGTACACTCCACTATTTCTCTGAATTTGAGTCACATTTTTTTGACTAACAACCAGATGTTTCAAAATAGCCTACTGTGAATGGTTTCCTCTCTTAGCATTTATAAATAGTACCCTGACCTCTTTTCCAACTAAATTTGAGGGCTTATTCCTATTGGTTCTGTAATTATCAAAGTCTCTTTTTCTTAGGTAGAGGGTATCTCAGCAAATGTCTCTCACCTTATTGACTCATTTATTTACATTTATTCATTCAATAAATATTTAAGGAACCCTAACTACTCTCTCCAAGATAACAGGAGGAAATATTTGCAGTTCAAGATAACACCTATTATCTCATTTGAGAACAGTGCTAAGTCCTATAAAGAAAGTGAAAATGCAATGTATTCTCTCCAAGAGTTTAAAATCTAAAGGGATAGATTAGACATGCCTGTAAGCAAGGGAAAATGGCATGCATATGTTCAGTTCTTTACTAGTCAGTAAGTGCCAGTAAAGGAGGAACACCAAAATTGAAAGACTCGAACGTACTGAATAAAAGCACTTAAAGAATAATGATGAGCAAACTCAAGTTTTGTGACCTTGCCTTACACATGGTTTATATTTTAAGTATTGTTTTCTGTTTAATTACATACAGAAGTAGCACCACCATCTTTCAAGAATGCCAAGGAACTCCAAAAATCTCAAATCAACTCCATGAATACAAGTGAAATATGCAGCAATTCAGAACTCTGAGGATGGAGTGATCAGTGAAGGAGCTATGGAGGGGAATTTCAAGATGTATGGGAAGAAATGTAGCAGGTGAAGACAGCAGTATCTCAAGTAGAAGGAATGACACAAAGGGGGCCGTGAGGGAGCTGTCTTCAGGCAATCAAGGAGACGAGAATAGCTGGGAAGGACCTAGGGCTCAACAGGTAATGAAAGGTGATGACAGCAAAGGAAGCTGGAAGTGGCCATGGATGGGCTTAAATATTGTGAACTTCATCAAGATACTGTGCAAGTGTCTTGGCAACTACTTTCACCACGACCACCCCCAAGGAGCCCATCACCTGATGATCAGCATGAAGACCACACTTCTCTTCTACCTTTCCCTGATCATCTTTCCAACTCCAAACTGATTAAACCATTCTCTCCTCTTCCTAAAGCTATGTAACGTAACCAAAAGTCCTTTTTCTTGCATCCTACTTTTTTTGCATCCTACTTTTATCTTCTTTGTTCCTTCCTGAGTATTCCCTCACCTACTCATCCACCAGGTATACAAATAGTATAACACAGAAAAATAATTCTCCCCACCTCTTCACTAGTAGTTTTTACCTCTGAAGCTGCTCAAAATGATTACTCCAATCCATGTCCGAACTCCTGTGTTCCCTCTATAACATGGGTAAGGAAGTAAGTTTGTTCTGAGTCAAAACTGTAAAAATTTCACAGGTCAAATTTCTAATTAGAAAGGATCATGCAAAGAGAATACCATTGACCACTATGTCAATTAAGGAAACAGTGAGCAAAAGGTTTAGCTATAATATGTATTTAATCTGGCCAATACTTTAAAAAACCTAAAATGATAAACTACAGTGGTCCAGGACTTCACAGAAAAGATTGAGAAGACATCTCATAGCCTCTAGTCTCTCATCAATCACATTTGGTAAAAGATAAGAACTATTTCCAACATTAATAAGACGTTCTTTACCTAACTAATATTTTACAGAAAATTCCCAAAATCGCTCAGTTTAGAAAGTCCAAAAATTGGATTCAATGAATGAGTCAACAAACAAGGGGAAAAAAAAAACAAAACACTTGTTAAAAGAAAACATTAAAAGAACCACTTGTTAAAAGCAACGGTTGTCATTTATAAGTAGCATTTTTGTAGCATCTTTCACCAAACTTTCTCAAAGTTGCAAGGAGGTGGGATAGAAAGAAACAAAGCAAAAAGAAATAACTTCTCAAATATCATGAAGTTTACAACCCAGAGTGCTAAGCGAGTTTTTAAAACTTCATAGTCTTATGGTGCTAATGTAAGAGTTTCCAAGAAAACTGCAATTCATTATAATCTTAGTTCTATACTTAATCACAGTAAGTAGTTGAATTGAAAAGTACTCACTGAATATCTATGAGCCAAACACTGCTAGAAAGTTGAAGTGATGCTAGATGATTAAGAATTTGTTTTTAGAAGCAGATTCACAGATAATATAGAGAACAAACTAGTGGTTACCAGTGGGGAGAGGAACAGCGGAAGGGGTAATACAGGAGTAGGAGGGGGGAAAAAAAGGGCTGTTATGGGATTATATAAAATCATGTGCGCGAATCTTCTGAAAACTGTGAAGCACTATAGAATTCAAAGACTCTTTCATTCAAAAAAATTTTAATACACAAGAGACATAGGAAAAATTCATATGTGTGTGTGTGTGTGTGTGTGTGTGTGTTTAAATGTACCATCCGTTTCTCCTTTCAGGGACAATCCATATAAAATCTGAGAGGCTTACAGAGGAAGGAAAAAATACAAACACACACAAGACCAGATAAATAAGTTTTAACAAGTCACTTGACTTCCCCTCTAGGTACATTTTAATTTAAATAAATCTTTTAGTACTGACAAATCAAGTCTATATAAAACACTCTTGCTGTTAATACCCACCTTAAGTGTGTATGTGTTAAATATCTGTTTGAAAAAGAACCAGGGAGATATTTCCACTTTAGGCTCTAGCCTAGTTCCATGACCCATTTTACTTTTTTCTTTCTTTTTTAAACATAGTTGAACAGTGGAATGTCATTAGGATTCTCCCCTCAATATTTCTCTTGTATGGGCATAAAAGTCACAACTAAGAGTTCAAAAATATTTTTCTTTCCCTCCCCCCTTAAAAAAGTTAGCTTCCTTTTTAAAACAGCCATAACTTCATCTTCCAATTATTTATGGGCAATGTTCCATAAACTCGTCTGGGTGTAGAGTGCTTAAGTGCGGGGGGAAATCAATACTGAGCTTATAAGTACAATGTTGTTATTGGTAACCACAGTGACATCCGATTAAATGTACTTTTAAAAACAGCTTACTTTTCAGTACGCTTTTTTTTTAACCAAGGACAAGCTTGCAAAAAAA
Organism: Lipotes vexillifer; assembly: GCF_000442215.2. Taxonomy (NCBI): domain Eukaryota; kingdom Metazoa; phylum Chordata; class Mammalia; order Artiodactyla; family Lipotidae; genus Lipotes; species Lipotes vexillifer. The sequence continues at coordinate 2,298,284 of NW_006774670.1, forward strand.
AAAAAAGTTGCTGTCACCATACAAACTTGCGACAGCCTAAAATGTCACTATTCCACACAAACTAGCTTCTAACTTGCCTGTAATTATCAAAGATTACAGTTCACAATATAATTTCACGAAGCCTTCCCCCAAATCCAAATTGCTCCAGATCGCCGCAAGGACGTGAGGGAAACGTTTAAGAAAACAAGCGAGGATGAATTTACTTTACTTAATGAGATGGGCAACCATTCTCCCAGGAGACTCTGTCTCCAAAAGTAACCGAGATCAATCTGGTAAACTCACTGTCGACAGCTCTCGAGTATAAGGCTGGGTTCAGGCAAGTGGAGGACAAATTATTGTAACTAAAGTTAATTAACAGGCCTGCAGTCTCAAAGTGTAGAACAAGCAGGGTGCGGGGGAGCACGGAGATCCGAGCAAACTCATTATCTCTACCGAGAAAATAACCTGGTACCTGAAACTCAAGAAAGGGCAGCTCCTTTTCGAGGAAGGGGTCTAGTTGTCTAACCGGATTGTCACCCTCCCGAGTCAACTCCCATTAGTAAGCGGAGTTTTTGTGTCACTTACCCACTTCTGGTTTCCTTTTAGACGCCCACATGCGGGAGCGAAATCCAAGGGGCAGAAACCGGAGCCGAACACTTGGCGCTCTGGAAATTTACCCGGAAAGGTGCCGGAAAACCCCGGCTCAGCCCGAGACGGTCCTCCCGCTCCGGTCGCGGCCCCGCCGACCAGCTCACTGCGGCCCTCGGGACCCGCCCTGCGCGCGGGCAGCGGACCTGGGAGGCGCGACGAAGCGCCGGCGTCTCTCCCGGCCGGTTCGATCGGTCCTCATCCGTCTGCCCCAGGCGCGGGGCCTCCTCCTTCCCTGTCCCCGCCAGCTGCCCGCACGGCGTCCGCTTCCAGGAGGCGGCCGCGCGGGCGGCGCTGTCACTCCGGCCGGCACGCCGCGGCCGCCGCACCTGGAGGCGGGGAGCGCGGACCTGCGCGCAGCTCCGGAAGCGCCGCGCCCGCCTCCCGCGCCCTGCCCAGGTGCTTCGGCGCCGCGCCTCGGCCGCTTCCTCCCGGCCAGCGGGGGCGGGGAGAGGCGCCTGGCGTGGGGGCAGCGGGGCTCAGCGATCCGGGCAGCCGAGCCGGCCTCCCGGGTTCCACAGCATAGTTGGGTGGCTGACTCAGTCCGCCGCGACTTGGCCGCGCCTGGCACCCTCGCCACCTGGCGCACCTCGGCCCCGAGGCTCCCGGCGGGGTTGGACAAGATGCGAGGACGCGTCCCGAAGCCCAAAGCGGCGAGGTCATGACCCTCCTGGGACGGAGATGCCCGTGACCCTACCCTGGCTCCGGCCAGCCGGCCAGTTGGTTGGTCGGTACACACTGATGGGTGGGTTGTCAAATGGGCGGAACCTCACCACCACTGGTTATTCGTATTACTCTACTAAGTACTTTCCAGGTTGCCTCAGCGTTTCCCAAATTTAAGACTCGTCTAGGGAGCTAATTTTCCCAGGCTGCTTCTGCGTAAAGTTGCATTCGATGGGTCCGGGAATCTATTTACCAAGGCCCGTGCTGTTTAGGCTAAATGCATTATATCGGATCCTCCTTCACGTCTCTGTGAGGAGGGGATTAATATTCCCATTTTCTAATTGAGGAATCTGCGGGGCAGAACAACTTACCGAAGCAGACAGAGCTTTAAGCGGTGGAGGTGATTTTCCATTTAGATCTGAACTAACACAGCCTCCTCATTGATTTTTTAAATTCCCCTTTCTTGTCTCCACGCCCCCCCCCCCCGCCCCCACTCCTAGAGAAGGGATAACCCTGCCCTAGTCCTTCTGGCACCTGGGATTGGTAGATCCGGAAAAGACATTCCCCCTTGGACTTGGACCTTGACACTCTGCCCTTGGAAGTAAAAATAAGACAGCAAGAAAATACAGGAATCCAAAAAGAAAAACCCTTGTGCGCCCCGGAATACCTAAGTGTCCATAAAATCCACTTGTCTGCTGGTGAGTTCAAGGGCCAGCTCCTTATTTTTTAGTTAACATCTTTTTACAGGCTGTGCCTGAAATTGTCTCCCTTAAAAGATGAAATGTCCTTATCTTTCCCCTGGACCTGTTGATGGAAGTAAAGCAATTAGGGAAAGCGCTGAGCTTATTATTAAAATGAAATAACTGGTGAAGTCTGAAGTGTGGGAGGCTTCCCAGGAGCCCAGGCCCTAGGGAGGCCTCATCTTCACCAAAACACCTGCCCATCAGAAAGCACCCTCCTGCCCCTGGGGAGACTCTGAGACAGCTGTGGCAAGCATGCTCCAGAGACACCAAATCTCCAGTTTCTTTTAAACTAAATACTTTATAGCAAGCCCTAGTTCCACCAGGAAAGTTTTCTTGACATTTTCCAAACCTCGAGAATTGTCTTTTTTTAAAATTCCTGTAGAATTTTATTTTTGTGGCTCTTTCTTGACTTTATGTTAAGTCCATACTCATTGTGGTTTTTTATTTTTTTCCTCTCCCTCAGAGTTCTCACATACTTGTCATTTATTTTTATCTTTGTAAGCCATCTTAAATCCTTTTCTGAACAAGGTGGGTTATAAATAAACGAAAATTCTTACATCAGTTATGGTATGTCTCAGAACGTCAAGCATCATTACTTGAATACTGAGTCCTCAAGTTACTTCTCTTGGTAGATTTTATAAAATAACTGAGAATCTGTGCCTCTTTGCAGCAATATCTTAGTTCCTTGATTATTATTCTGTCATTTATTGTTTAAAATTCTATTGAACATTTACTTTATAATAGTTTGAAAATACAGTGGTTAGCAAATACAATACGACCCCTAGATTTACAGTCTTCTCTGAGGGGAAATAAAGTTAAGCACCGTAAGGCACACCAATGATTTAATAATAGCTCTGGGAAGTGAAAGAAAAACAATGCTCCCTCATTGAAAGTATACATTGGTTATAAGATGTATGCTGATCTTAAGAACCTTAATATATGAAGGAAAATAAAAGACGTCTGAGGCACTAATCATACCAGGTTCTAGCCAAACACCTAAGATATATGTTGTATATGTTGTACAACAACTCCATGAGTTGGAATTCTTTTTCCAGTTTTATAAACATAGGCTTAATTGAGACTCAAAGAGATTAAGTAGTAAATCGTGGATAAATTGAACACATCTAGGCTGTATTCGTAGGCTATACATTATTTATTTAGCAGCCCTCAGAGTGAGGCCTTCAGGGAGAAAAGGAGGCAGGAAAAATATCCTTATAAGAATTGATATGTGGAAATCTGTTTACTGCCAAGGCCACTGGAGTATATAGTCCCAGTTAATTTCCACCTATTTATTTATTCCAAATATGTATTTGGAACATATATTTTTATTTCTGGATTTATTCCAAAATGACCCACTCCAACCCTTATTTCCTCCATTTTTAGTGAGAGAGCATGGATAGCTCTGTCCTTGTCAAACTATGTCTTTGCTCTGCCCATCTCTCCTACTCAGAATGCACTCTGCTTCTGAAAGAGGCAGTTTGAGAGAGTGGAAACCATCCTCCCCTCCTCCCCCTCTCCGTCCTTTTCCTCCTTCCCTTTCTCCTTACATCATCAAGGTGAACACCCATAGAGCATTTATCTGCCAGTTGCTATTCCCAGCAATTTACTGGTAAAAGCTCATTTAATAATCTCAGCAGCTCCTTGAAAAGATAGAGTTATTATCCCCACGATGAGAAACTTAGAAAAAAGATGTTGCATGATTTAGACCAAATATTCCATAAAACAGAGAGAATTCCAACCCACTCTTCTTCAGGAACCATCCTCTGCACTGGATTGCCTATTAGGGAAAGCACACAGTGCTGGAATTGCAAAGGTCTGGCTCAAAACGAAGCCTGATCTGTAGGTTGTGGCATTTTGAGCAAATTCAACTTATCTGAACTTCAAGTTCCCCATCTGTAAACTGGGAATAATAATACCTGTGAGAATTTAATGTGATTACATATCTAAGGCACCTAGAAAATAGTAGTCTCTCAGTACATCTAATTCTATTCTCTTTTGTCCAATTATTCTTCAAAACTAGGTTCAAATCCCACCTCCCTCTCAAGCCTTTCCAAATCTCTGACACCCAGAATTATTACAGAACAGAATTTAAAGTAATCCCTCCATTTTTCTATAAAGGAAAATACAATATTACTTTTGCCAAACATAAAATTTTAGGAATGTAGATAAAATAGGCATATGTCTACTTATAATATCTAATTCATCACTTTAAACTATTCATAAAAGTAAAATTATATATCAATGTGTAAATACTGCCTTTTCCATGCATATTTTATAAAATAATTTTATTCAAATTTTAACTTGCAACTTTGACATCAATGACTTCATCATTGGAGGCTCACTTTGAATCACAGGTGTTTTGTTTTGTTTTCAGAGTATATTATTTTCACTTGTCTAAATTTTTGAAGGTACCTAATTTTCTGAAACCTTTTATGATTCTGTCATTGGGAATTTTATTACAAACCACAAGTTCCTGCTTGCTTTATATTAAGAAGTTGGTTTTTTCTCATTCATCCCAAATATGTACACTAATGATTCACCAATTTTTTTACTGGTTTTTAAAAGGAGGCTTGAAATAACATGGTACACTTAAAATTGTGAGGTCATACCCCATAAATAATTGCTTAATCAGTTTTAAATATCTTCACCTCCTTTTAACCAATTTCATCAGATGGCTTCTGTATGTATCCTAAACTAGGATTGATTGAGGATGTTTTAGGCTACACTCCCCACTCCCACGGTTCTGTAGTTTGCAGTTCAGATTGATGTACAATAATTACAGGCAGGTAGAGATCCTATGATACACAGGTTCTATGTTCCAGGCATTGTTACACTTTATGAACTCAATTCTCTCAACAGGGCTAACAGGTAGACACTCTCATTATCTCTTTTTTTAGCCAGTGAGGAAACCAAGACACAGAAAGATTATTCCATCTAAGAACTCACAAGTAGTAAATAAGGAAGAAAGGATTTGAACTCACCTAATGTAGATTCAAAGCCTATGCCTTAAGCATTCTGCTATGATGCCTCAGAGAAGACTTTTAAAGTTGTGACCATAAGGACCTTTTTTCTGATGCCTAATTTTGGGGGGACAATGATGTACAGTATATTCAGGCACATACAACACTCTCTCTTGGATTTTCCCATTACCCTTTCTTTTTACTGCTATTGGAGCACTTTGTCAGTCTGCCTTGCATTATGGATACCTGGAATCTGATATTTGAATTCTCTGAAGTACTTACCATAAGGCCTTAGATAAATGTTTGTTTTATTAAACTGAAATGCTATATATTCATTAGGTTGACTCTTTTCAGTACTTTGTTACAAGTTTTAAGAGTTGCTTTGAGAGTTTTTTTTAACTCTTTCTCACCACAAGGGAATAGCTTATTGTAAGGTAGACAAAAGAGCAGTGTAAAATATTCAATCAATTCAATTACTGACTAAAAGTTGATGGTATTTTGGAAATAATTTATTTTAAAATATAAGTTTTTCATAAACCACTAATAATATCAAGAAAAAAGTGAACACAAACTTTCCTATGAAACTAATATTTCAGAAACTCATTTAGGCTCTAGGGATTAGAGTATTTCATTGATACAGATACACATATTTTAACACTTTACTGCTTCTGAAATGGAAATTCATCTTAAAATGAATTGCTCTTGACCAGGCAGCAGTCATAGCATAGTTGTCATTGCCTACATGTTCATGAACTTGATCATAGATGTTTGTGTTGTTGACACTCCATTGAAGTTACTCGCACTGACAGTGCTACACATGTTGAGTCTGTCATTTGAAATGTCTTCAAAAAGATGATACTAGATTTCTTTGCAGAAAGGCAAAGAAACAGGGCTGTGTAAGATTTGATAAAAATCTATGTCTAAATAATTCTCAAAGAGCATTTTCATATGTATACATAATAAAAATTCTAAACGAAGTGTTATATCATAGTTTAATAGTGAATTTTTTTTCTCATAGTATAGAAAATAATCATGTATCCAAAAGTAGATTGCATTTCAGAGTTGTGAACACCCAGTAGTTTCTACCTCTGCTAACATAAAAATCTAATTTTATTTTTATACGGAAAAAAGTTTCTTAAGGAAAAATCAGTGTTAAGAGAAGTCCAGGGCTTCCCTGGTGGCGCGGTGGTTGAGAGTCCACCTGCCGATGCAGGGGACACGGGGTCGTGCCCCGGTCCGGGAAGATCCCACATGCCGCGAAGCAGCTAGGCCCGTGAGCCATGGTCGCTGAGCCTGCGCGTCCGGAGCCTGTGCTCCGCACGGGGAAAGGCCACAACAGTGAGAGGCCTGCGTACCGCAAAAAAACCAAAAACAAAAAACTGTACTGGCCTCGGTCAACACTCCCTTTCCCACAAAAAAAAAAAAAAAAAAAAAAAAAAGAGAGAGATGTCCAGAAATCCTAACTATCACTCAGTGGATTTGCACATGAAATACATCAGCTGAGTGTAACATCATTGCTTTCACTTTGTTGTGTCAATCTTTCTCAAGTATTTCTAAAACTGAGTTGACTAAATACATCACAAAATTCCATTTCTTTCTGCTATAGCTTGAAAATACTATATCGTTTCATTTTTTTCCTTTGGCTAAAAATGCTGCCCTTAAAATAAATAAATAATGTAAATAAGATAATAAGCCTTGAGAGTTCTTCTGACATCAAGGAAAAAAGAAGTGGGGAGGGATTCAGAGAAGCAAAGTAGAGAGGGAGAAGTACACAAGCAACAGCTAGAAATAGATCCCTTATAACATAATGAAATTAAACTGTTACAAGACCAATTTGAAAAGCACGGACTAATATTCATGTAAAAGGTAAATGAAAAACAAGAAAAGGATTGATAAAACCTCACCACAAGGACAACTACCATAAAAGCAGAGGTCACAAACTAGCTGCCCACGGGCAGCATGAAGTCTGAGTATCTTTCTGACTACATAGAGTTCAGCAATTTTTAATTAGTTTCTCAAATTTAGAAGATTTTACATTAAAATATGGATTTTCAGCTTCTTTTGAAAAATCGGAATGTCTGATAACACTGAATTCACATTCCCACAAAGCAAGTGTGAACAGATTGTAAAACTGACTGCCGTTTTTGGACAGGAATACACTCTCTAATTTATTATAGTCTCTCCTCACCCTAGTTCTGCTTGTTTAAAACTTAGGCGCTGTAGGAGTTGCGACTATGGGATATTGCCCGAAATCCTGACCAGAGAAAGACAAGCTATCTGAGCGACCCTCGGAGGCGAGCTTATGGATTTCTGAAGTGGAAGTCTTAGAAATACAGAGCCCAGATCAAAAGTCAATAACCCACACATCAAGAATGTTTTATCAGCAAAAGCAGTAACCGATCAGTAGCATCTACTGAGTTCTTAAAATAAGTCAAATAACATGTTAAACACTTTGCAACTATTATTCATTCAACAAATTTTTGTATTTTTTATAAGATGTGATGAGTCACAGAGATAAAGTAGACCTACTTCACTATCTTTTTGGAGATTACAGTATGATAACAGAGGCAGATATTACCCAAAGATCATACAAATATATATAGTATAATGTATGTATACATATATATATATAACTTATAGTACAGTACACTACATGTGTAGTATACATATACATAGGTATATATATTACATATCCTACTAGTATATCTATGCATTTATATACTGTATTTATATATTTACATGTGTATACAATCTATACGTGTATGATTTTCTTTAAACCATATGAATTTGCTTTTATTTGTCTGTATTTAACTTCAGAAATGGTCATTGCCTATGGTTCAAATTAATACATTTTAACTGAGAAGGCAGGCACTGCTTTTCCCCTATTCCCAGGCTTTCCTTCTTGTGTAGTGAGTTTCTAACCCTCTTAGTTCCCTGCCTCCACCCACATACACACCCTGCCCTGCGATCGTGTAGTGACTTATTTATTTGGTGTTTTAGGAAGGAGGAAATAGCCACATGAGCCCTGCTCTTTCATTCCCTCTTTCTCACAGGGAGCCAGAATTCTGTGTTGCTCTTCCAAGCTGTAAAACCTGTGGGAGGTTTGAATGTATCCATAGCTTCCAGAGCCTGGCATGTTGTCAAAAGCTAAGAAGAGTAATGTTTGATTCCTTCTCTGCCTGATTTCTGTCTATCTTTTTATTCATTTCAAACAAAGTACCCCAACATTTGTTGTTTTAGGAACGAATGAGATTCTATGCAAGAGAATAATAAGGGGAAGGAATGGTTTTGTATGGTAAATCAGAAGATTCTTCTTTACAAGTGACGTTTAAACTGAGAAGTACAGGCTGAGTGGGAGTGAGCTTGTGTGCTGTGCGTGTGAGTGGGAGGACAGCGGTGTGTTCTAGGCAAAGAAGAACATTTGTAAAACCTCAGAGTTAGCAAAAATCGGGAATGTTTGAGGAACTGAAAGAGGGTCTTTCAGCTAGACAGTGAAGAAAGGACAAGATGAAGTTGAAGGAACAGGCAGGTACATTATGTACAACTGTATAGGCCACGTCTAGATTTGGGGATTTTATCAGAAGGTTGATTGGAAGTCATCAAAGGGATTGAAGCAGGAGAGAATGTAATCATTTCCTTATCTTATGTAATCTTCAAAATAACCCCCTGATGGAATGTATTATTATTATGCTCTTAGGTCAGCTGTATAAACTGAGATGCAGAGAGCTTAAGTTGCAAATGTATTATATGATAGCTAGCACATTCGCATGATTCCAGGGACCATGCTTTTTTTTTTTTTTTTTTTTTTCCTGATGCAGCCTCCCCATGTTTAGAGAACTGCCTTGTTCAGAACCACGGTAGAGGGATGACGTGAAGAGCCAACTCTCCTGAAGAGGTGAAAACAATGCTTTGTAAGAAAAGCCAAAGTGAAAAAAGTCTTCTCAGTAAAACAGACTTCTAACAGGGACCATCCTTTTAATCACTCTTCTATTCCACCTATCCAAAAGAAGTACACAGTCTAATCTGTAGAGATTTCAAGGGTATATGTCTATTTGTAGACTGCAACTTACAAATAATAGATATGACTGAGTCACAGGTTTCTGAAGGATTTACAAAAATTATTTGATACTTGTTATTTGATATCTCTGTGTTTAGGGACAATAAAATGGACAATCAAGTCAATTCATCCTTCTTGTTTCTACAGTAGAATCCTAATGTTAGGGAAAAATTAAGTTTTTAACTATGAGGTGCCTCTTTTGTGTTATATAAACAAATTTAATAATTTCCCCCAAACCAGGTAATTAAAAATAGATTGGCTGAAGGGGAACAGAGGTTAAAAATGTCCCAGCCCTTCATAAAAAAGTGTTGGTAGATTTGAGAATGAAGCTGCTAATCACTTTACTCTCTCTGTCTCTAACAGTGCCAGACATGGACACATGAGTTAAAAGTTCTTTCACCACTGACCTCAAGTGCAGTTTGTAGCATTGCTTACTAAAACTTCCATGCCATCCACGTCTGTTGTTCTTACTTTAGAAAACAAAGATCCATATATCCTGTTTATCTGTCTGAAAAGGTAGTGTTCTCAGTTTCTTTAAAACACATTTTTAGAAAAGATATCTATCTGCCATTTGATCATTTTCTATGTGTGAAATATGACATACCATCTCACTTATGCTCCACAGCAGGTGCACAGACCTTCAAAGACACAGCTCTCAAGTTTGCATTTCCTTCACTCCACATGGTTTCTGTAGCATCCTGTGTAATGGTTTTATATTTTTTCCTGTGGAAACACTCATACACACACTACTGCAACTTCAGCCTGGTTTAGCAATCAGAATACATTGTGTCTACCCAGTACATTTTGCAAGCATATAAAGGAGACTGTGGCAGTCATGCTTGAATAAACTTTGCTTTCTTTCACTTGTAAAGGAACTACTGCTCATGCATTCATTCAGCCATGAATGCTTGGCTTTTTCATTACAGTTACTAGGACACTATAAAAGGAAGGTTTCTTGGTTTTTTATTCATCTTCAGAAAAACAAGAAAATAAAACAGCACTGGATGCAGTCACTTGCCTTGGGTAGGGACAATTTTTTTGCCCTGGGTAGGGACAATTTTTTACTAAAGTAATATAAAAAAAAAAAAGACACCAAGTTAATTCATTAGATTAGCTTCATAAGTGCAGAGTGCACTTTTAAATTAAAAAAACAAAACATTTATACAATCCTCAGATAGGTAAATATTTTATCGAACCAGCTGAATTCAACAGGGAACACTAAACACAAAGAACTTTAGTCTTTCTTCCATTGGCCCTTTCAAACTGTGCTTTTCCCTGGTGGCGCCCCTCCTGCCCCTGAATGAAATATGAAAATCCTTAGATTTTATTCACTGTGTCAATGACAAGAACAGTCTAGTGTATGTAATAAAAAAGTCCAGTCTCATCTAACATAACAGACTAATTCCAGTATTATTCATTCAATATAAAATGTACTGTCGGGCTTCCCCGGTGGCGCAGTGGTTGAGAGTCCGCCTGCCGATTCAGGGCACACGGGTTCGTGCCCCGGTCCGTAGAGATCCCACATGCCACGGAGCGGCTGGGGCCGGGGGGCATGGCCGCTGAGCCTGCGCGTCCGGCGCCTGTGCTCCGTAGGCGGGAGAGGCCACAACAGTGAGAGGCCCGCGTACTGCAAAAAAACCAAAAACAAAAAACCGTACTGTCCTCGGTCAACACTCCCTTTCCCACAAGTTTGCTTCAGGTTTGGAAGCCTTCCTTGGGGTGGTGGATAGGATCGGAAGGGTAGCCTTTTTTCCCTTACTTCACTAGCTGCTGCATCAGACCCCTCAAGGTTCACATTAATGGGAAAAGGAGATGGAGAGGAAAGGTTATCTCTTAAATGATAGGTGCAGCTGTAATTTTCTGGCTCTCTCTCTCTCTCTCCTAGCTCTTGCCAACTCTGTCCCCACTTCACCCCTTGCCCCTCAACCACTGCTGGAGTCCGAACTCTACCTGCTGCTCCTGAGATGTTGGAAATTCTTCCTCTCGGCCAACGGCTTTTGACACCCTCTCCTCAGTCCCTTTTGGGTAATTAAATTTCTCTCTTTCAAAAGACTAAGTATCCACCTCAAACTTCTCTCAGACACTCCACAGCCTTCAGCAAGGTTCATAGACAGCTGACATTTACTGCAGATGTGTGGACTGTTGTCCTACCTTTTTCAAAGCTGAAACTCAAACTACATTATGTACTACAACTAACATGACGAGAATAGTGGATAAGAGCCTATGGCCAATTATATCACTTGGTAGAACAATGACAAAAGGAACATGCTACTACATCAACAAGGCTGGGGTCTTGCATTTTTGCAGGAGTGCATGCATGTGAGCATGTGTGGGTGGTCATATTTATTAAATATTACCTGTATGTATTAATATTGGGGTCATATTTATCAACCCACAGGCAAGCTCAGTATAAAAACCCTCTCGATCCTCACACCAACTCTATGAATCAGATTCCACTATTAGCCTCATTTTATAGATGAGGTACTTAGGGGTTTAAGAGTTTAAGTAACTTACTCAAAGTCACACACTCTGAAAAAGTTACAGCTGGACTGCAAGCTTAGTACCATTGTCAGATGTATAGGCCTAGCTCACTGTAATTACTACATCGGGCCACCTCCCCTTGGGTCTAGAGTATTATTAAGTAGTGATTGGAACTAGACTATTAACATGGATTCATGCATCTCTAGCCAAAGGTTTGCCCAGATAACAGATTTTAACAGCAGCTTTCATCTCTGTGTTATTGATGGAAATCTTTCACTGAGCGAGGTGTGTCTTGGGTACAGGCCTGTACAAGACTGTAATCATCCCATTAAACAATACAAAACAATAATGACCCAAGTCTTCAAAGTAGTCCACCCACTCCCTCACACACCTTCTTGCATATTGTATCAGTAATACAGCCATCAATGTCCTGATTCAAATTTCTTCTGTTAATGAAATTTGTAGTTTATTTAGTTATAATATCTAGGATGCATGCATTTCGAATCCTAGTTTTCAGGTTCCTTGTGGCAACTTTGAACATTGAAGAGAACCTGAATACTCATGATAACTTGTGAGGAAAAAAATGGGTTCAGTCAATAAAATTACCAGGCAGGTCATCCACAAGCCACATTAGTAACATGATGAATTCAGAGCAAGTGGATAAGCCCTGAAAAAAATTAAGGTTCTTGGCTATTAGGCCTAGAGGGACCTCAGTGGCAAGATTCAGCAGAGAAAGAGAAAGCTTAAGTCGGGCCTGAGGACAGGCCCTAGAAATAGTCATTATTTTAATGCATAGTGTCTAAAGCGGTTAAAGGAGGAAGGTATAGGGGCAAGAAAGCATTTGACTAATGATTTAATCTGATGGGATGGTTATGCCAACAGAGAACCCATTCAGCTCTCCAAGGCCCTGCTTAAGTCAATCACAGAATTAACATTTCCAGACTAGGGTTTCATAAAAGGTCTATATAATGCTTCATGAAAACAAGAGCTACTTTACCAAGTAAGTTTGGAAAATGCTTCAATCAATGCTCTCTCCTAGAGATTTATGACACATGTTATCATATTAAAGTCTTCATGGGACTCCTGCAGAAAAGAAACCTGCTTAACCGTGTTTAACTTAGCATTTCCTAAATTTATTTGATCAGGAAAACATCCTTTTGTATAACACCTTTAGTTTTGGGCCCCACTTTCAGAACTTTTAGAAAAGCTAATCCAGTGTAATTAGGGAACCCCAGGAGCCCTGTATCTGATAGTTATGCTCAAAGATTACTGACTATTGCTTCTTGTAGCAAAACTATTGAGAATTTTTTGGTGGGCATGGTTTAAAGAAATAATCTTTAAAATGTCACTAGCATGCATACATTCTAGACATCTGTTCCAGGTCCATAGAATTCAAGCTGGAAAGAGGGTTGACAAACTTGAATGAAAATTATAGAGCCTTCAGGACACAGGCTTCAATATAAGGTCTACCTACCTTTTAATGGAAACGAAATAAGATGTCCCTATGGATAAAGTTAAGGTTTTTACTTAAAAATCAATTCTAGAATCCCATCCAACTGACAACCAAAAAGTAATAAAGATCACTAAGTACTATACGATAGAAAAGTTTAACCTAGGAAACTTGTGGATGGTAACAAATACCCATATGAGCTTTGAAAGATCTCACTGATGTGCCCTTATGACATATATAACTAATTTAGTTTAATTAGTGATGTAACTTCCAAAGAAACTCTTGAAATAGTTATTTGCCAAAAATACATATATATAACTTAATGGGTTGACGTACTGCTCTAATATACTAGCTAATATTTTTGAAGGCTTACATGGATTAACTATATTAATCCTCATAGCAACCTACATTTTATAGAAGGGAAGGGAACCTGAGGATAAGAGACTTTCAGTCATTTGCTCAAATTCATATTGGTAATAGGTAGTTGAGCTAGAATTAGACACTCTATTCAATAGCCTAGTATAAGATTTTTATATGCTTGGGGTTTTGTGAGTTAGGATACTTGTTTGAATATGGTAACAAAGGCCAAAATAACAGTTACCTAAATGAGATTGAAGCTTATACCTCTCTTAGTACACATAAAAGTAGTTCAGAACTGGATAAATCACTTTCCATCTTTATTAACATGTGGCATATATCTCACGGCTGAACATGGCTGCTCTAGCACTCACCATCAGATCCACATCCCAGCTAGTGGGAAGGGAAGAAGAAGAAAATGTACAATGAACTCTTTTATAGGCCAGACCTAGAAGTTGCCCATTACTTTACTCATATCCTCTGGACTAGAGCTTAATTAAATATTTATACTTAGCTCCAAGGGAGGATGAGAAATGAAATCTCTATTCTGGGCATCCATGTGATCACCTAAAATTCCAGTTGTTATTATTAAAAGAATAGGGGAGAATGCCTATTTTGGGGAAAACTAGCAGTTTTTGCCACAGAGTCATTAGCTACAGCTAGTTAATTAGAGATCCTTCAAAAATTTTGTTTTGGCTTTAGGATAGTTAATATTAGGCAATCTTTTCTGCTAGAAATTGAATAACAGGGCCAGTTGAATGGAACGGTGTGGAGTCTGAGTCAGATAAAACTTCTTTCTTCACAAGGATGGGAGAGAGTTGATCTTTCTGTTATCATGATGGAAGATATGTCCAACTTCTTCAAAAGTATTATAAAGTCATTGAAAATTATTGTCCTGTCAATCTAGAGATCAAAAATACTCACCATGGGCTTCCCCAGTGGCGCAGCGGGTGGGAGTCCGCCTGCCGATGTGGGGGACGCGGGTTCGTGCCCCGGTCCGGGAGGATCCCGCGTGCCGCGGGGCGGCTGGGCCCGTGAGCCGTGGCCGCTGAGCCTGCGCGTCCGGAGCCTGTGCTCCGCAACGGGAGAGGCCA
>NW_006774670.1:2312725-2348020 GCF_000442215.2 Lipotes vexillifer
AAAAAAAAAAAAAATACTCACCATGTCTCTATGGTGCTGTTAAGATATAGACTGTGTTAAAGCATAAAGGGTCAACGTTGAACTCATGCAGAAAATCCCCAAATAATACATGTTTTTCTACAAGGGTCAAGGAATAGTCACTAAGGCTAATAATAGTCTCATTTATTCCTACTGGATTAAATGGATCATAAATAAGAAAACTAAATATGAGTATGAGTAAAGTGTTATTTACCAATTAAAAGTCACATCATAAGAAATAAAGAATATTTAGCCTAACTGAATATATATGTGAAAACCAACAAGCTACCTTTGAGATTAACTTGGACACCATGTGAGAGAAACATCTACATTAGAGCAATCCATTCCAAACTACATCAGGATACAACACATCCAAAAATTCTACAGAAATGCTTATTAAGAACCATTTTCCTTTGGAAAAAAAATCTGAGAAATCTACGGAACCACAGAGAAATTACTGCAACTATCGCAAGTAAATGGCTCAGTTTTCAAAGACTAATATTTTCCCACATTTTGCTTGTTTTAACTAATAAACACTAGCATATAGTGAATTTATCACTTTGACAGAAATAAGCCAGTCTTAAAAAATCCTGTTTTCATATGGCTTCCTCCTATATCGAGTTCTGATTTCTTTTAAATTTTGTATTTTCATTAACCTTTCTTTTGTTTTTTACCTTTTCAAATATTTTCCCAGGTATTCACTTTTGTTGAGAAGAGCATTGCAAATATCCACACCTTACTTTTGTTAGTACTTTTTAACTTTCAAATCCCTTTCATATGCAATTTTCATTTACTCCTTGGAACTAATGCATATTAATGCAAAGTATAATGTTTTCTTAGAAATCTCTGAAGCTCAACACATTTCTTAATTTTCTCTTGTTTAGTGAAATCCAGGGGTTCTGATTTATGATCTTTTTCACTGATGGAAGTTCTTGTACTTAGTGCCTACAAAGCAGTAAGTGTAACTACTACAATTTTTTTGGTACGTTCTTTGCATCCACGAATACAATTTCAAGGAATGTAGGCCTTAAGTTTCCTTGAAGATCATGTACACACAGCAATATCTTTCGACAAACAAGGGAGAAATTCATTCTTTTTAAATGTTCTAAAACTTGGAAGAAATTTTCATGTTGAATCCTAAGAATCACAGGCCACGCAAATATTTTTTACATTTGTAGCGGTGGTCCTAGATTAAAACTTAGGTATTTTCACCATTGGATTTAGGTAAGTCTGGACATACCAGGAGGCTCTACACTAGCAGTTTTGAAAAGCTTTTTGTAGCAGAAGAATCCTTTGTACAAATGAAATCTTCAGAGGAAAGGAAAATAAAACAGATAAAACAGATGATACTCTGATTGAAGTTGGGCAGGCATGGGGGTGGGTCCTCTTTGCCTCGGTGGGGATGTGGGTAATTCTAAGCAATTCCCTCTATCAGTGACACAGATTACCTTGCAGCTCAGCCCCATGAAATGGACTATAAAAATGGAAGCTATTCCCTAAATGTCTGAAAGATACTGAGAGCCCAACACAAAAGTAACTTGTAATGTACGTCAAAGAAAGCAGCCCTAGAGAGTGGAGGTTATATTACGATGGATATTTTTGGAGCAAGGGGTGGGCACAGTAGACTGAGGGGCAGAATGAGTAGAATGGCTTGCCATATTTGGATCTGCAGGGAGAACTTCACTTTCAATGCCTATCAGCAGGACCTAAGTTTCATAGCTTTAAAGGCCTTAGCAGTAGACATCATAAGCAACTGGGAAGAAGAAAAACACTGCAGATGCCCCCAGAGTGGCTGATAGGATGTTTCTTGAGGACATTTACGACATACTTTAGAAACACTCATAAATACTTGAGGGGAAGAAAAAAGGCAAGGAAGAAAATATAAGCCCCCCTTTACTTGCTAGAAGCCATGTAATAGTGATGGTAACAGAGTCCAATGAGTAAAACAGAATTCACATCAAGAGTTTCAACAAGGAAAATTTAATGCAGGGAATGATGACGTAGGCTTTGGGGGCCTTCAGAGCAAAAAGGGAACACTGGGGTGAACCTAGAGTTAATAGGGATAAGCAACTACTACCCCAAGGGCTCTGGGAACAGAAGGGAAAAGATAGAAGTTACCAGAGTAGCAGCTTAGAGGTGGGGCCTCACAAAGTGGAGGCTCAGACCTCTGATCGGGAGTCCCCCTTGTCTGGTGCTGGTTTCTCTAAGGCATGTGATGAAACTTATTTTGGAAGTGCCAAAAGGAGTGGGAATAAAGAGTCACTTTGCAGGTAGATTACTGCAGACAGACAGTGCTGAGAGAAAAAGCAAGAAAGAGGAGGGAGGTCCTCTCTGCTCTTCCTGCCCCATGCCCCCATCCCCTGAACCAAATAGAACATCAGCTGGCACAACTACCATACAGAAGCATATGGAAGGATACATTTGTGGCAAAACCAAAATGGACAAACAGAGCAAGCACAGAAAAGAACTGTGTATGACTGTAATTATGGACCTATATTTTTTTCCCCAGGTTGGTGTGACAGCACCACTGGTGACATATTTTTTCCATATTTGATTCTCTGTTGTTCAAAATTAAAGCTGAAAGGCATAAAAGAGATAAAGTGTCTCATAAAATTACTCTCAGAAAAAAGTTTAATATAAATTATGACAAAGCCATAAGTTTTGGAAGATATTTTTCAACATTCAATTTTATATATTGAGAGAGTAATATTAAATTAGCACCATTCAGTATCTTGAAGATGTATTTTGCAGGGAATTTTAGACACATTAGAAATTATTTAATATTAGGGGCTTGACTGGTAGATAATGCCTGCTTTTAAATTTTCTTGACTAAAGTGTTACCCTCTGCTTTTTAGGACACAAAAATCTGCGATCCCAATGAGGTACATTTGTAGGTGTCCATATTTATTTAATTTTTTGGACAAAATTTTTGCCCCACATATCACACACTGTAGGATGTTTATCTACTTAAAATATAATAATAACTTTTTGAATATTCACCATGTGGCAGATACTGTTAAAACACTTGGAAAACTATAAGTGAGTTACTTTAATCTTAATAACTTCTGGTCAATTTTTCTTCTTGCATATTTGAAACAGATGGAGCATGCTTGCTTTAATCCAAAACACAGGACATTGGACTCTGAAGGCTGTCTGTATAGACCTCAATCCCTAGGCTAGGCCTAACTTGCCCATTCCTTCAATAGATGTTTATTGCACCGTTACTCTATCAGTCAGTGTTTAGGCAGGGGAGGAGAGTCGCTATGTGTTCTGGGAAAAGGAATTTATTATGAGAAATAGACTACAATTGTGGGAGGGGCTGGGGAAGTAAAAGTCTGGAAGGGAGAGTTTAGAAGATCAGAGAAGTTAGCAAGCTGTCAGTCTGAGAAGCCAAGTACATCCCATTCCGAAATTAGAACCATAAAAGGGGATTCCGTGGGGAGCTTTATGGAGAGTTGTTCTTTCTGTGGAGGACAACCAACTCTGTAGGTCCACAGCCAAGTGTTTTGGGGTATACATGTGGTCACTGTTGATCTTCAGGGCCAGTAAGCTGCAAGGAGAACAGCTGGCAGAGCAGAGGAGAACTAAAGACACATTGGAACCCACTGATCACAGCTTCATCTGTCCATCATCTCATCTGGCTGCAGAATAACTTTCAAAGTAATGTCTGCTGCATCACTTCCAATTTTCAAACCTCTTGCAGGTTCTTCTTTTGGCTAACTCTATAGGTAGGGGGACCAGACAGGTGAGGGGATTCTGGGAAACATCGTTCTCAGTTTAATGAAGATGATGTAATAATCCATCACAGCCGGTCCATGCAAGAAACTCATTAGGCAATCTTCTGTAAAATGGGAATAATAACAGGGTGTTTGTGATGGTGAAATAACATAATGCATGTAAAGATTCTAATAGTATCTGCCACATGATGAATATTCAAAAAGTGACTGTTATTATTATATATTAAATCGATAAACAAATATAGAAAGTAGTATGATTAACTCTGCTCAAGGTAAATTAAGGCCATTATATGTACATCGTTTTGGTGGCCATGAGATCTCCAAGGTCCCTTGGATCTCTGACTACTGAGAGTATAACTAACTAATGGACCCAGCTGCTAAGCTTTGCTGAATTCTCTTAGGGCCACGCCTTCCCAGTGGCCTCTAGCCAGTGACTGGGTGTGGCAGCAATACTAAGGCCGGTTTGCTCCTGGGAGACCAGAAATTCCTCTCGCAGTAGAGACTTTGGCTCAAGACCTACCAGATGACGACGATGAACTTTCTTTAGAACTGCAAGGCCCATCTAGAATCAATGCTCCTCTCTTCTCTCCCTCCCTCCTTCCCTCCCTCCCATCCTTCCTTCCTTCCTTCCTTTCTTCTTCACCCAAGGTCAGACCAAGCCTCTCCCAGCTCCCTCCCCTTTTGTCTCATTGGAAGTTCCCCTGAATACGTTTCTAGCATGTTTAATCTGGTACTGGTATTTGCTTCTTGGAGGACATGGAGTGACATGAGTACAAAAGAAAAAGGTCAGTACCCTAAGAAAATAAGATCTAGCACCAAAAAGTGAAAAAAAGGAAAAATTAATAAACAGATGATTAATTTAGAAAAGCTGACCTTCATAATTTTATTACACCACCAAAAAAAAAAAAAAAAAGCCGCCTGTGTATTAATTCTAGACTTCCTTATTTACAGAGTTTCAAGATAAATGTTGTTTTGTTTTTTTTTAACACAGAGTTTATGTAGTTCATATACCATGCCCTTCCTCACAGAAGCCAGGCTGTGATGGGGAGTCCTCTAATCAGAAGGGGAAAATTCTCTTTTCCTGAGACCACACTGATGAATACCCAGAGAAGCCACTCCCATTTCATATCTCCCTACCTTCTTGTTCACATTCACTGGGCTTTTGGCTGGAATGAAGCTATCGCTTGGAGAGTATCCTGTGAAGGGTATCAGCCTTTCCCAGGTCCCAGGAATCCAAGTAGGTAGTGAGACATTTGCTCCTGCTGTTTACAATGTAGCATTGAATGGACAGGCATCTATTCTAGTCCAAAGCACAGCTGATATAATACTTGAATAAAACTGTAGGGGATGTTAAAAGATAAACTGAGGTATATTAAAAATTTTAAGAGTTTATGTGGGCAAAAGTTGACTCAAGTCAGGGGGTGTCAAATCACAAGTGGTTAGGAGCACTGCATAAACAAGAGCCAGGGAAAGACTTATGTAAAGAAATTGCAGAAGCAAAGAAAGGAAATTATTCGATTGGCTATAGTTTAAAACTTAGTTGGCTATTTGTGATTGGTTGTCCTTAGATTTTTGATTTCATAAACTTGAGGCATTTACAGGCTTAGATTTGGGTGGGCTTATGTAGCCGCCATGGCATTAGAGCCCCCTCAATCTATTGGCCTCCTTCTTTAATTTAACAGAGATAAGCTAATCCTCATTTCTTCAACTGCTTTATCCTGTATTCCTGCTTCAACAGAGGTTATCAGTAATATGCATATCTAAGTAAGTACCTAATTGTCCTAAAGTCAATTCTTTTCCCATAATATAATGTTCCAATACTTCCACAAAATTTGATACAAGAACCATGAAGAAATTTTGATACTTTTTCAAAGCCTCTTTTGGAGAACTTGTTCATTATTTTATTCCTCTTTACATAAATATCTATATGCTAAAATCATCTAGGATTCAGTATTAGAAGTGTTTTTTTACCTTCTTTCATCTAAAAATGAGAACAGTAGACTTCATCCTGCCATGGCCTTGGTGGCCAGGAAGCTCAGAGTTAAGTTCAATGCTTAGGAATGATCTTATCTCTTTGATAGTAATTTATTTTCTTTTTCTCCTTGAATGATTTCTAATTTTTCTGGTTTTATTTTTAATGATCATATATTCATGAGTTTATTTTAAATACCCTAAAATATTTGAATTTTGGTGGGGAGGGAAATACATAGGCTATAAAATTTTAAATACGTATATATTCCAAATGTGCATCTATTTACAAAAACACGCTCAGGAAATGGACCCTAGTCAAGCATTTTCTCTCAAATTAGATTTGAATGTTATATATCACATAATGAGCCTTTTAAAGTTCCCAGAACTCAAAATTCCATCCTGTGGTCTGACGTCATGAAAATGAATCCTTCACCAGTCAAAAAGAGTTAATTCATTATGGGAAAAAAAAAAAAAATGATGCTAAAAAGACCTACAAATGTCTTAGTCATTATAGTAGTTTTGTGAAACTATCACCAGTTTAAAAAACACTTTTTTTTAATACATTATATAAAACAGATACTATCAACAATGGGGGAATACTCAGTTATTATTTGGAACTAGAGGAATCTGTTTTGTTTCAAGCATAACTGTTAGCAATTACTTTATTCTAGCAGTCAAGATAAGCAAAGCTATCAGATCTGAAAGAATTTGGTATTAACTTTATTGTGAAATATCAGATAGTCTTTACATACTGCAACAGGTGGGGAACTGGTCTTTTACCTGTAGCATGAAGATAAACTCCAAACAAAAATACATAATAAAGGCAGATTATATAGTATTAGAAATTATTTATTTAAGTTTATCTTAAAAAGTTTGCCAGCTAGCCTCTCCTAGTAATCTAAGCTACATGAACAGGATATAAGTCACACACTTTAACATCAGCTACATGAGGGATGGAACTTGTGTCTCCCAGTGCCTAAAAAGAAGACCCGACACACAACAGATGCTTAGTAAACATTTGTTAAATGAATGAATATGTCTGTAAGTTATCTTGCTCCATTTAAGGTTTAGACTTGAAGTAATTAGCACTCACAAAAATGGATGGATTTTATTTCTCCACAATGCATGGAACACATTTTAGAACGTGTGTGTTATTATATATGTATATTTAGATGTCAGTGATATTTCCGGTCTAGAACACAGTCAGGGTGGTTGCTGTTGTTTTCTTCTAAAATACTAAAAATGAACTCTCAGAAATCCCTTGGGTGTGAGCTTACAAAGTGCTATAAGCTCTACTTAATCTTGATATTGAGGCTCTCCAAAGGACATACCTCTCAAAACCTCAAAAGGAAACAATATTTTACATAGCAGACACAATCAGTCACAGCACAAAAGCAGCGTTTCTCTGAAGATTTATGAGAGCTCCAAAAGCTTTGCATCTGAAAATTCAGCTGAAAGGGGCTAGAAGTAATTAATTACCTGATATTGTACACCATTTTTGTGTCCAAGAAAATCATTTGAGAGTAAACAGGGGAAAACTGTCATGTTGGCCATTAACATAGAGTAGTAGAAATCCCAGGATCCCTAAGAGAAGAAGCCCGTGTGAGATAAACTATTTCTTTCAGTGCCTTGCATGTTGTAGGTCAGAATGCTTAAGTTTTCATTCAAACTCACATCCACAAAGTTTTCTCTGGGCCAACCAAATTCAATTATCCACCAGCCTGAAAGTTTCAAGAATTGAGCAGAAAAACATCATTGCTAAAAATAAGTTGATATATAATCTAGAGGATTTTTTTTTTAAGTTCAAGACGGCTGCTTCACATTTCTTATCCCCACGGAAACAGGATGTGCTTGGTCTCGCTAGATGGTGAGTGAAACAACGACCTCCCTGTTGTTGCAGCTGCATCCCTGGGGATGGTTTCACCAGGAAGTTCTCCTGACTTCTGCACTCTTGGTTCACCTGTGGTTCCACCGTTCTTTCTACAAGTTGGGGACTTTGCAACCGTTTTGACTTTGCATCTGAGGATGTCTCAAGTTATTTATATTTAACATCCATCATTCCACTTGCCTGCCTGTGCTATTTGCTGTGTCTTCCCTTTGCTTTCCTTGTCTCATCCATAGCACACACTCTTTTAAAACCCTGTTTAATACATGGCTAGTTTGCTCTTTAAATTTGTGGTTTCCTTTGATCCTTATCAAATGCAATGTTTAGTCACTCCTACTAGATTTTTAAGATCCACAGGAACAAGAGCTGTCTTTTAAGCCACCCAGAGGATTAGGACAATGCTTAGCATATCATAAACCCATAATATTAATTGATGGGTGGGCAAATGTCTACATCAGTGTTCCTTTCTCTGTAATATGTAGACATACAGGTCAATTGTCCTTATATTTATTCAACAGAGATTTGGTCATAAATACCCGGTTTCTATCCAGTAGATTATCACTGATCTTGTCTTGCTACCTGTGCTAGTCATGGCTCACAAGTGATGTTGATTAAGGTTGTCCTCAAATGGGTCACAATATCTATTATTGGCCCAAATTTCACAGCCAAATTGTTGGGAGGGTATCACCACTACCACATTGAAATAGTTAACATTATAGGGAAGCTGAAGCTGTATCTACATAGCAAACTTTCTCAAGAATTCACTTTCCCTATTATATTCTGCTTCTTTATTTTGTATCATACAAAAGGGCATTGCCACAGCTGCTGGAATAAGTAATGGCTCAAAACATCAGTCTTCAAGGTCATGCAAATACACTACTGTTTCTTCCTTTGGACAAGGAAAAAGTTTTCAACTTCTGCAAAAATCCCCTGTATACTCAAAAATAGCCCTACCATGGATCACCTCTTCCTCTCAGAAAAGCATATTAAAGATAGTTTCTATCTTTTTTTAAAATTCCTAGCATGTCCCCTGCTATCTCTCCTTGAAGCGCTCCACTTTCTGGGTTCTTAAGAATAAGGTTGTTTTCCAGGTTTTAAGATTACAGCTTGTTGCTGAAATGAGAGTAAGTGAAGTACAATAAAATATTTAGGAGTCTAGTACTTTAAAAAAAAAATCAAATTTCTTAATGAGAATATTTTGAATATGTATAGAATCCATATTTAAAATCTTCCAGCTTATCTCAAAAAGCTAAACTCTGAGGGCCCCTGTACTTCCAGTTACTGGATTAGTAATTCTCAACTCTTTAGAAATTGCTCCACTTTTACCATTTTAAGCTATCATTAACATTTTGAAGTTTTAACATATGAAATTGTGGTTTTTAAAAGCACCCATACAGAGGACTCAGTTCTTCAATGGATGAATACATTACTTCTCTTGTACAATGAAATAAAAGAAGCCCTCTGGTCTTGATCACTCTGGCATATTTCTCCTAGTAGCACCAGTCCCTCTTAGGACATGAATAAGGCACTGAGGGATTAACTTCTTCAAAACACAAGGAAGCCACTTCCCATACAGAGGCACTGATTTACTGTACCATTCTGTATAATCAAATGAATTCACATAGCATCTTTACTGAAACGCAATTAAATCATTAACCCCCAAGCACCTGGTTTATTTTCTAGGAGCAAACTTAGACTTCCGAAAAGTGCAAACCAATTTAAGACTAAGGAGAGATCACAACCATGTATTTACAGCAAAAGGGAGTTTGAGAGAGGTGGTGGGGAGGACAAATTGGACTATATTATATAAATTAGAGTTTTCTTACCCCCATCTCCACCTGGACAAAATGGTATATGGCATTCACTACCTATTACGAGTTTTGCTTTTAAACCAAAACGAATATTCTGAAGCAATATCTAAATATATTAAAAAGTAGAGACCTGATTTTAAGACCTGCTTTTCAAACAGCACTTTTAGTGTCTTCGTACGTAGCAGCCAAGAGTTAAAAAACGACCCTCATCTTGTGTTAGATAATACCACAGAGAGTATTTCTAACTTCAGCTTTAGCGTCTGTCTACTGGTTAGACCTATTTAAATTTCCTAACCTGTTTAATGAGCTCCAAAAATAAATGTATATTATAGAGAAAACTGAAACACACTCACTCTTTACAGAGAAATGACACAGAGAGGGCATTTGTGCAGTATGTGACCTAAATAACCCAAAGCAGATTTAATTCAATATGGGAGCCTGGGATTAATTACATTGGGGCCGTTATCTGGGTCTACCAGCAACTGTAACAGCATCTTTAAAAGGTGACACAATCCTGGATCGTCTGTGCCCTAACAAAGACTGAGCCCTTCTTGGGAATAGAAATGAATTCATTTTTGTTCTCAATTTTTTAAAAAATCAAATGAAGTTTCCTTAACATTTTAAAGCTAGTTATAAATTAAGAAATGAACCAATAAAAAGCAAAATGATGCATTTCTGACAGTGCTCAGAGAAACAGATAAAACTGTTCCTGATGATAGCACTTCACTGTGTAGACCTAATGCATAGGCTGAGAGGTACCTGGAAAGGCATTCCATAGAAGCTTCAACTTTACCATCACAGATTCATTCTTTAAAAATTCAAGTAATCCTGGTGAGGAAATACACACCTGCCAAGACTCTAGCATAAATGGGTTTATCCAAGTGATTTTTGGCAGACGATTCAAGGCAGCAAACGAAAAACAACATGGAAGATATGCTTAAAGGGAGGGGTGGGTGGGAAGCAGGGCCAGAAAGGAGACGCCAGTGATTATTTCATAATAAAAATGCTTGCCTAAGGCCAGCTATTGTTGCTCCTCCCACCATCTGCCACTCACTGAGATGCTAGGGTGCCCTGAACCTGCTGATGAGAGCAATGAGGAGGGGAAGTGAAGCAAAAAATAAAGGTTGATAACAGTTTTCAGATATCGGACCTGGTTAATATTTGTAGTGGATACAAATAATTTAACACAGCAGCTGATAGCGTAAGATCAAATGTGTTAAGATAACAATGGTCTAAGAGGAGAGAAAGTTGTGGTTCTAAGGAATTTGATACTTTCCATTTGTAATGAATTTTACTTCTGAGCAACAAAGACACATGAGGATTCAATGTGTACAATATCTTTCTCTGAGTAATGATGGACACTGGTGGCGGGAGATACTGAGGTGGTCTCAGCTCATCCATATTTAGTTAGAAGAGTTCAGTTACTTCTGAAAAGCAGCAAACTGGGCACCACTCAGCATCCTTTCCCCACTTTATAAAAGAGCATCCACCATGCTCAGGGTACAGTTCATGCTGAAGAATTTGTTTCTTGCAGATTTATTTTTGCAGCGTGAGGAATAAGACTTCTGATCATAATTCAACTTTCAAAGAGATGAGTCTTGGTATGATATGTCCAGGAATAAGGTCTCTAAGAGGTATCCGAGTGTGGGTAGAAGGACATTCTGTGGAGGTGAGGTCTAGAATAGCACAGTCCTATTCCTTTGGTGGATTTCCTTGTGACTGTCCAGAGGAAAGGAGGGAAACCGGAGGTGAATTTAAAGGTACATGTAGTGTCAAAACATTATCAGACCCTTTTACTTTTTTCTTTCTCCTTTTTTTAAAAAAAAAATATTTTTCTTCTTTCACCTATATTTCTTCTTTCTCTTTGCCAAAACTATGCTTCAAATTTCTAATCACACCCTGGTAGAGGCCAAGCCATGAGGAAGGTAGAGAAACACATTCTCAATGCTGGGATACCATGCAGTACACAGTAGCAATGCATCTGGCACACCCTCAGTTGAAAATCTGTCTCTGAAAATTTTGGCAGAGAAGACAACTGTCTAGTTTTCATTTCACACGAAAATTTACTTCACTGGTTTCATGTCATGAGCCCATGACTGTATAAAGAGTCATAGTTTTCATAAACACAACAGTGACTCAATACAGAAGGGCTGCAGGGTTTCCCTGGTGGCACAGTGGTTGAGAGTCCGCCTGCCGATGCAGGAGACACGGGTTCGTGCCCCGGGCCGGGAAGATCCCACATGCCGCGGAGCTGCTGGGCCCGTGAGCCATGGCTGCTGAGCCTGCGCGTCCGGAGCCTGTGCTCCACAACGGGAGAGGCCACAACAGTGAGAGGCCCGCATACTGCAAAATAATAATAATAATAATAAAATCTACAAACAATAAATGCTGGAGAGGGTGTAGAGAAAAGGGAACCCTCTTGCACTGTTGGTGGGAATGCACATTGATACAGCCACTATGGAGAACAGTATGGAGGTTCCTTAAAAAACTAAAAATACAGCTACCATATGACCCAGCAATCCCACTACTGGGCGTAAACTATGAGAAAACCATAATTCAAAAAGAGTCATGTATCACAATGTTCATTGCAGCACTGTTTTCAATAGTCAGGACTTGGAAGCAACCTAAGTTTCCACTGACAGATGAATGGATAAAGAAGGTGTGGCACATATATACAATGGAATATTACTCGGCCATAGAAAGAAAAAAATTGCATTATTTGTAGTGAGCTGGATAGACCTAGAGTCTGTCATACAGAGTGACGTAAGTCAGAAAGAGAAAAACAAATACCGTATGGTAACACATATATATGGAATCTAAAAAAAAAAAAAGTTTCTGATGAACCTAGGGGCAGGACAGGAATAAAGACGCACGCAGACGCAGACATAGAGAGTGGAGTTGAGGACATGGGGAGGGAGAAGGGTAAGCTGAGATGAAGTGAGAGAGTGGCACTGACATATATACAGTACCAAATATAAAACAGATAGCTAGTGGGAAGCAGCTGCATAGCACAGGGATATCAGTTTGGTGCTTTGTGACCACCTAGAGGGATGGGATAGGGAGGGTGGGAAGGAGACACAGGAGGGAGGGGATATGGGGATATATGTATAAGTATAGTTGTTTCACTTTGTTATATAGCAGCAACTAACACAACAATGTAAAGCAATTATACTCCAATAAAGATGTTTAAAAAAACATTCCAATGCCTTCTGATCTAAATGTGAACTTTTTTCCTTCTTTGGAGGCTATTAGGATCTTTGTCCTTGATGTTTTGACTGTTCATGACAATATGACCAGTTATGATTTCTTCTTTTTTTAATCTATAGTTTTGATCTTTTTCAGTCTGGAATACGAAGTCCTTCATTTGGGAAATATTCTTATATTATTTCTTTGATAATTTCTTTCTGTTTTCTTTTTCTAGAACTCATATTAATTGAACCACCTAGATTGAACTATCAAATTTCTTAACCTCCTTTTTTCTTCCCCCTATTGTCTCTTTGTTTTTTGTTTAACTCTGGGATATTTCCTCAACTGCTTCATTCTACCCATATACAAGCTTAAAATTTTCCTGTTATATTTTATTTTCTATGAGGTCTTTCTCATTTTCTGAATGCTCCCTTTTTTAGGAAAATCTTTTCTTATTGTGTGGGCTCATTATCTTCTCATATCCTAGACTTTAAGAGTGTTAATTATAGACTTATTTGATATTTTCTTCTCTTTCCTGTATTGGCTCTATTTTTTTCAAGTTCTTTATTTGTGTTTGCTTTAGTCTTCAGCATTATATAAGCGGCTTATTTCAAATGCCTAACCCCCTTGACTATTATTCGATACTGAAAAATGAAGCATTAGGGGCATTTTTTGGAAGCTTCACATACATAGATAGGGCTTCTGATTGGGTGCTTCATTATTGATGATCTGACAAGAGCAGGGTAATCTATTGAGGGTGGGGAGAAGGGGGAGGGGGCCCTAAAAGTTTCACTATGAATTTTTTTTTTTCTTGTGGTATTCAGTTACTCTAGAGAACAAACTTCTAATCTTCTGCCTGAGAGGTTACACTTGCTTACCCCTATTCTTGGGGCTGAGCAGAAGAATAGAGTGGGACCTCACTTTTTAAAATTGTAGAATTTCACTTAACCCTTATGTGTACAATGGCACTTCCTTCTGGTTTTCTGCTCAGCCCAGGCCTCCTGCCTCTGCTGCAGATTTTTCATAGAGAACATCTCTAGCTTCCAATGGGTGGGAAAGAGACTGTTGCCTGGCTATTTGGGGCAGAGGAGAGGGATTTCGGTATCTATCTGCTCCCAAAACTGAATTGGAACAAAACTTGTTTACAGCGCCAACTTCATTCTCACTTCCAGAGCTACTGGTTGTCTCTAATTCCTAGGCCCTCCTGAAATTCCACGGCAAGAACCAGCTTATTTTCCACCACAGAGGGACCCTCTTTACTCAGTTAGGTCATTTACAACTTGTCCATCTGCTTTTGATCTTCTAAAAGTTTGTTGACATCTTTTCTCCCTCATATTATCACCCATTTTCTTTGTCCTTTGTGGTTTATATATTGTTTTATCTTCTTCAGTGGTGTTTTAGGAGAAGCAGAAATAGAATATGTATTTAATCTACATTGCTTAACCAAAAGTCTTAACTTTGATTTTGACCACCTGTTTTTTAAAAACATTTTTTATTCATCTGTTACAAACTTTTATTTATACTGTCTAGTTAAATGTAAAAACATTTTAAAATTGATATGCATATTGAGAATTCTGATATTTAATTTGTATTTTCCCAGTGCGATAAGTTATTGGGGAAAACAAAAACAAAACAACTATTTTGTATTCTCTGTCTACTCATCATCCAGTTGTGTGAGCTGGCTCTAAACAGATAAAAGACATTCAATAATAGAGTTACCAAATGGAGAAAAATTAATCTGGGCTGACTGCACCAAAGTCTGGTGTCGGAAACTATACAGGAACTCAAAGAAAATAACAAGATCAGGTAACAGAACTAATAATGTTGCTAACATCTGACTTATCCACTGCTCCCCACCATAAACTCCATGGAAAGTAGCCCAGTTCCTTACACTTAAAAACTTTATTGTCCTTCCCTCCTGACTCGCATCAATAGGCTGTTCAGTCTATTGCAAAGTTTTATTTCTTCAGCTGGTAAATGAGTGATTATCCTACTTACTGGAATTTTCTTTCTACTCACTTTGATGCCTTACTATGAAGAACTGCAGTCTTTTCAACCACATAATGTTTTGTGTGAATTCAAGACTGCATACTAATTCCTTTAATGTCAGTGGAAGCAGAGAATTCTCAGTAAAGAAAGTAAAAGAAAGTATTAGTAGTCATAATAACGAGTAGCCACAATGAAGATGCTAATCCAATGTTAAACCCATCAAGATGAATTTTTTTGTAGTTAACTTCTGTGGGTTACACATTTGTGGGTGTCACAAATCTTGACTGCAAATGTCAGTTCTTTCCATGGTTAGTGACATCAATTAATTGAAAACAAGATGCAGGAACATGCAGATGCCTGTTTTAATGAGTAAACGCAGCGTGGCCTGTGGTAGGTCTCACTTTGCAAATATTACATATTTTGGGGAAGCCAGACAGAGAACAAGTTTAGACTTGAGGATAGCAAATGTCAGTGAGGCTGAGGAAAAATGTTTGGGTTTTTTTTTCCCCCTGACCTGAGAAAGAATTTTCCCACATCTGTAGAAAAAAAAGAAGGGAATAAATGTATATTGGTCCAGTGATTCAGCATTTCATTATCAGTTTCATTCAATACTTAAAATGTACATGGTGTAAATTCCCCATCAATCTCTTCTATTTCCAGATAGGGATACATTCACTATCTATTGACTGATGACATTCAAATGTGCCAATATTATTCTGACTTCTAAATTTCTAACATATTCCAAAGAATTGTCCTGTGTATCTCAAACACAACAAATCCAAAATTAGTCAAATTACCTATCAATCAAGCTGAATGTTTTTTTTTTCCAAATTCCTCAACTCAGTTGGTTTACCATCTGTTCAGTCACCTAAACCAAAATTTTTAGTTATATTCCATTACCAAGCACAGTTCTATACCAGCAGCCAATAAATATTTCTCAAATAAATAAATGAATGGATTTTCAGTGCTTTCTATTCCTTTTCCTCTAACTGATGATTTAGCAAGTTCTGGTTACTCTACTTCGAATCCCCTCTCAAAGCATCCCCTTCCCCTGCCTGCACTGTTGTTGCTCTAATATGGGCCCTCAAGTCACTTAATTCTTGTGTCTCTAACATTTAAACCATCTGCATTCCTACAGCATAGATTTGGCTATATATTTACTTGGTTCAAAAATATGTAATTTCTCTCTTTTGTCTGCAAAACAAAATTCCAGCCTCTCCTCCTGACTCTCCATAATTATTTCTCTTGCCACTTCCCAGACTTATAAACCCTCTTCTAGAGCCATCCTTTTCCCTTTTTGTTCACACGGTGCCATTTCCTGCCTCCCTGCCTTTGATGATATTATTTCCTATCTGGAATGTTCCTTCCCCCTGTGGTCAAGTCTGCTCAAATCCTGCTCATCATTTAGCTCCTAATTTAAACATCTCCCAGGCCTCCAATCCGAATGAAATTTTTACTCCTCAAAGCTTTGGTGATACTCTTTAAGTCATACTTCTGTTCTAGCTCTCAACACAGTCTGAGCTGATTTTAGTCATCTTTTCAGGTGTCTGCTTCTCTCCGAAGTCTCTCTGAAGTTCCCAGCATTGTAGAGAGCGCCTGGCCCACAGCACATGCTACAGAAAGTTTTCAGAATCAGCATCAAATTAAAGCCACGTATGCATTATAATGCGAATTACACATATATTTCAGGCGCTAAAGGAACAGAGGTCACTGAAAAATAAGATTTCCACTAGAGAATGAGGCCGCACCCCGAACCTCACCCTCACCACCCCTCTTCGTAGCGCCGCTCCTTTCCTTTTCCTTCAGCCTCTGCAGACCAAAAGCAGCTTGGGCAGTATTTTACGCCTGTGGTGGCATTTGTTTTCTATTCCTTATTCACTGGGTTTGTGTTTCCCCGTCTCCTCTTTCAGGTGTCTTGAGTGTGGCTCTAAGAGGCCCAGTGCTTAAGATGAGATAAGGTGATGGCTGTGGGCAGGAGGGATTCGGGCTGTGCTTTGGGAGCTTTCATTTCATTCCAGTGCCCCCCGAGAGAACATGAGCCCGTCCGGAATGCACGGCCCTCTCCCTCCGGTGCCGTGTTCTCCCTTATGAGAGGGAGGGGATTGCAGAGGAAGAAGCAGGCTGCTCTGGGTTCCTCCGCGGACGCCGGGGCTCCGCCCGCTATCAGGTCCCGTGACGCCATGGTGTCATATAAACTGTGCCGACGAAGGGGCCAGCAGCAGCGAGAACGTGCTGTGACTGAATTTTAATTACACATGGTGAAGGTTCCTTTGCTAGTTCAGAGAAAGCCAGTCTTCAGGTTTGCCTTCTGTTCGTGGAGGAGCATTTTATCCAATTAGAGAGAAATGATCAGAGAGGAAAGAGGCCAAGTACCTATCTCGATCTCACTGCAGACCTGCCATAGAAGAAGGTACTGTTTAACCTAAGAGAGCAGAGTGGTAATAGACTCTGCTCCAGCAGAGTAATATTTTAAAAATTCTTTATTATAAAAATGTTCTATGCTAACTAGAGAGAATTGTAAAGACCCCCACATGTAACCATATCCAGCTTCAACAATTATTAACTTACAGCCAACCTTATTTCATCTATACACTGCTCCCACACTCCCAGCTTATTTTGAAGCAATTCAGACAACATATTAGTTCATTCATAAGTATTTTTGAGTTTCATATAGTTATTATTAGCAGTATTAATTGATTAATATACTCCTCATCCTACCACAGAATCCATATTTTGTTGCCTCAAAACTTGAAAAGTATATGAGGTTTCCATAGTACATCGAAAGTGTAAAACTTACATGGAAAGTGGGATTGTGTGAGGTAACTCCATCCCTGTGGTTAATCTATTCTGTACACAGTGGCACCCACGTTGCAGGAACGCCCCTCCTTTGGTCACCTAGTAACTTTTCACTGGTCAACAAGAAGCTGAATAAACTATTATGTTGCAGGAAAGTGCTTGGCTAGCTGACTTGGATCATCTCCTAGATTTTAGAAGAAAAAAACCACAGCCAAGCTTGAATTTGCTAAACCTTTAGGCTTTGCTGTTAGGAAACATCCCACCTGTGGAGCATAAAATGGATACAGAAGACATAGGCTCAGGTAAATTAGGCCACATATTGAAGCAGATTTGGAGGCAAAACCTGACACTAAAGCAGGCGCTCCTGGGTGAAGACCATTGTGAAAGGGCTGGTGGGGCCACTTGGATAGCCACAGTGGTCTTTCTGGGTCAAGAACTCAGTGAGGCCCTTCACCAGCTCTTGGAACATACTGCAGGGACTCTGTGCTCCACCTGCCAGCAGCTGTATGTACTGTTTGACAAAGAGAATTATTGTACCTGGAGACAAGGCAAGTACTTCCTTTATTCTTTCTCTAAGAAATATTGATTGAGTAGCCACTGTGAGAGCGCTAAGGAGCATACAAAAACCAGGATAGAGTCTCTGTCCACAAGGGACTAACAATTTAACATGGGAAATCAGTTAAGGCAATTGCACAATAATGCAAGGGACACTAAGGCTAATTCCATTAGAGACATAAAAATGAAATGCGTTAAGTCTTCAGAAATAGGTGAGATTCCATTTTTAGAGTGGGGAATTTCACTAGCACAAATGCAGTATCTAACCTGAAGCTTAAGGAATGAATTGGATTTATGCAGCCAGAAACTGGGTGCCTTAAAGAGCATTCCAGCAGAGATGTTATTAGTAGGACCCAACACTTAGAAGTAGGAAAATATAGGATTAGTGTGAGGCAGGACAAGCAGTTTTTTCATATTGGAGTATGATACTCTATTTTTAGACTTATTTGAACTTGAACGTGTTAATTGAAAAAACACTGGGAAGAATGGGATGGGATGGGATATGAAATTAGACCCCCCCCACACACGAAGTGGGGTGCAGGTTCTTGGGAATAGGGCCAGTTATGGATGCGAAGTACAGCATGGCAGGAAGAACATGGTATCTGATGTCTATGATCTCAGACAACAACAAGTTACTCTAGATAAGAAGATAGGTGGCATCATCAAACCTAACTCTAAATAACGTAGTGTCAAGGCAAGCAGGCAGGTCTCATCAATCAGGAATCCAGATAACGTTAAGAAATTCAGCCTAGAGGGCAGACCGTGGACATGAGGGAAATCTGTCCAAAGGCAGCATGACCTAGAGACCATCAGCTGGATCTCATAGCCAGGAATGGAATCTCTGGAGAGAACTGAATGTGGTCCTAGGCAACACAAATGATCATTCATGGACAATGATGATGACTCAGCTGCCGGAATAGGAGTTCAAAATAAAGACAGAGTCTCAGATACAAGACAAAAAAACAAGTTGTCAGAACTGGAGCCCAATGATAAGGCTAGACTAGTTAAAGGATGATTTACTGATGATTTTGAAAACACTGAGCTATAGGGCCTTAAATTACATATTCTTGAGTTCAGAATTGAATTCTAAAGATTGCAGAGTTGCTAAGCCTGTAAGAAGCCATCAGGTGACCCCAGCTGTCAGGAGAGGAGGAATGAACAAATAGGAAAATAATAAGAAATGGGGATGGAGTGAGAGATTATATCAGATCAGATCATGGTGAGGGTTTACACCAGAGCAAAGAGGCTTCACCTGGTTTATTAGTCCTTGAGTAGCTAGGTTCTAATCAGAGAATTGATATAATTAGAGCTATTTTTGAAAGACTCATTTGAAAATTTCCAGTCATCACAAGTCCAGCAGGAGTAGTGTAAACCTAATCCAATCATAATAGCAAACAAAGTACCCAATAAAATACAGCATCTGCATCAGCAGAAATAATGTAGCTATGGTATGCCTGCTACCCAAGTCTCATCTGGAGAGCTCTGCTAAACTTTAGGTGAATAATTACATGTGGATCATTGATAAACTGCATAGTACATCCAAAGAAGAAAAACAATTCTCAGAATCATACCAAATGAGGAATGACTGAGGGAGATATTGGCTTCAGTTGAATGGCATCTTATGGAGGGGGGTCATGATACCTTTCTGCAAATATTCAAAGCATTTTCACAAGCAAGAGGGATTAGATTTAGTCTTTTCTACTATGTTAAAAAGCAATTTATCCCCAACTTCTAGATGTGTTAAAAGAATTACAGTTGTGCAAATGACTTCTTCAGAAGGGAGGTAGGCTTAAAAGCCTAGTAAGTTTCTTTGTAGATTTCTAGGGTAATTTCTCCATATTTCATTACATGTCAGTGGAGAAACGTAATTTGGTTTAGTTTTGTATTTACTCTTTTTAATGTGTCTCTGTGTGTATGTGTGTGTAGAAATCATTGCATTCATAGATTGCCTCATAGAAAGAAGTGAATATTTGGGGAGCACTGCTACATTTCTAAAGAAAGAAGAAAAGGAGATGTGTAATTTATGCGGCATGCATGATGAATGTACTCCACTGCAGACAATGTCTGCCATTCAAGATATCAAAGCAACAGACATTGCTGCAAGAGGGGAACAAAATGTCATAGAAACAGCTACTGTTTCGCCCACAAATGGAGAGGAAAGTCATTACACAAACCAGGTCTAGTTAAAAAAAATAAAATACATAGGAGTTCAGAACTAGTGGGAAAAGAAAACAATACATCATTGAAGGGAGATGTAACAGGGCAAGAAGAGTCACAGAACAAAATGTTCCCAGATAATGCAGAAAATGAAGATGATAAACAAATAGAACACATGACTGTTGAGAACATAAATGGCAACAGGGAAGAGACGCATGACATAATCCAGACAAGAGAAAGAGAAATTCAAGAGACCTCAGAAAGCCAAAGTGAAGAGATTACCACATCCTCAACATGTGATATCTCCAGTAAATATGTGAATAGTCCTCTTCCCAGTGATTCAGAGTGTCTAAAGCAAAAGCATAACATCATGGAAAAGGAGTAAGTAAATACAATGTGAGAGGTGCTTGTATATTCCTGCTTATATGTGTGTTTCTACTTGTATATAAAACAATATTTATACATGAATAAAATTTTATATCTACATTTCAGATCTCCAAAAGATATTACAAATCAATAATTCAGTTTAAATTACTCCCATAAAAATGTTTATGTCTGCTATTACTAATACTGTTTGTTTCTTATAGTTTCAGGAAAAATATTAAAGGTTTCTTTAAAGGAAGAAAGAATTGACTGTATAAGAAAGTAGTTAAAATGAACAATTGTCGAGAACATGGACACATTCCTAAATCACTACTCTTTAGATTATAATAAGAAAAAACTAGGAGACTGCAGAGTTCAAATATTAGAAGAGAATTTCCAAGCCTCAGATTTATTTTGTTTTTATCCTCAAATGAATTCTCACATTTATCTTATTTATAAATCATCATAAATTCTTAACCTGTGGGTTAAGAACTCTGGGAGGGCTCATGGATAAGCTTCGGGAGGTTCTTAAAATTGAATGTATATTTTCACACCTATTTTATCTCCCTGGAGATGGTCCAGAGCTTTCACCAGATTCTCAAAGAGCCCATGACTTCGAAAAAATATGCTGAAACTGACTCATCTATTTTGTGAATTATCTCCCCTATACAAGGGGATAATAATCCATAATTGTCCAAAGAAAATAAAATATTCACAAGCCATATTTTCACAGTAAAATTAAGACCCTTAGAAGGTAATGGGGAATAAAAAAAAAAAAATCATTGGTTTGGGAGACAGACTTAAATTTATCTCCTGTTTTATTACTTACTAGTTCTGTGACCCTGGCCAACTTGTTTCATTTCTTAGCCCCATTTTCTTATTTATAGAAATTATTGCTGGGATTATTTGGTAAGGTCAAATAAGAAAATCACCTAAAGGGCCTAGCACCTTGTTGCTTGGCAGATGTTCACTCTCAGCTAAATATTAGTATGTTGATTTATTTCACCCCCCAACAACCCTCACTTTCTCCACTCCCACACACCACCAAACTTCACTTATCCCGTGTCTGCTCTTTCAGAATACAATACCATTTCCAGGACAACACCATGAATGAGTCTATGATCTCAGGCACGTCATTTTGCTCGCTTTGACCTTAGTTGTCTCATCTATAAAATGAAGAGGTTGAGCTGGTTTAGCCGTAAGATTCCCTGCATGTCTGAAAATCTAAGGAATTCTATAGGTGTCACAGGAGTAATATTTAACCAGTGAAAGACCTCCCTGGTGTGAAAGGCTTACTGCCCCTGCAAAACAACTATGAAAGTAGTCAATATGCGGTTGCCCATTTCACTTGAGAAAAACATTAACACTTCATATCCTCATATTCAGAAATGACTCAGAGCATCAACTAATGAGTCATTGCTGAACCACTCCCTCTAACACCTCCTTTAGATGTTTCCTAGTTAGTGATTTCCTCTTTGTGGCATGCAAACCAATTTTGCTTGGCTTGCATGTTTCAGATGATGACTACTCATTGCAATTCCTCAGGCTAGGAAGCCATCATGCCACAAGAAAGATGAGAGTCATAAACAAAACCTAGCTCACAATCTGTTGTGATTCCTACCTGGAGAGTGTTTTGAAAAAAGCCTATCTCTTCCAGGGTAGTTGTCTTAGTGTATACAAAGGGAAACGACACCAGAATAAACCAATGTGATTATTTTAGTGGCTGGACTAGATCTATTTGATTAGGTCTAGCGGAAATGGAAGCATTTACAGGGCCCCTTGCCCTACTTCATCTGTCAGTCTTTTGCAAGAAGAGTGTATTGAATTGGGTTTCCAGGGCACAAGAGAGAGTCGTTTTTGAAGTTATACAAGACTTGATCTGTAGTATTCCCCCAGCCTGAGAGCAAGAGACCAAGAGAGTGAGAGTAAGACCAAAAGGAAGGAAGGAAGGAAGGGAGGGAGAGAGGGAAGGAGGAAGGAGGAAGGAGGAAAGGAGGGAGGAAGGAAGGACAGAAGAAATTGAGGGGAAACATATATAATGCAAAAGACGTAAACACACGTTCTACTGACTGCAATTTGTGGCTTTATTTGGATTCAGATAAAAGAAACTAATTAAAAACAACAATGGGAAATTTGAACACTGTCTATTTTATGATATTAAAGATTTAAATTAATTTATGAATAAAGTAATGCTATGATGATTTAGAAAAAGACTGGATCATTGAATCCTATATTAAATAATGTATCTAATTTTCTGAAATACCTTTATCACCATGATCAGAGAACGCTCAAACAGACCCATGTGCTGGATAATTTTCTATTCCTTCTAACTTTATGGGTTCAGAATTGTAAATATAAATAAATAACCCTCTCTGAAATTTCAACATATTTTCTAGATTTCTGTGTTAAGGGGCACTATAACATTCAATTTACTAATTGAAAAATAATTAAAAGCTGATTATTCTAGAACTTGATATTAATGCTGCATTTTATAAAGATCCTCTTATTTCTCTTTGACATTGTTTATATTTCAATCATTTCACTGGTATGAAATGAGAAATAGCGAGAAGAGAGGAAACGCAAGCTGGTAGTTGTAATATAGAGAGCTAACATTTACTGAACACTCATTTATGTTAACCCACTATTATAAGAGGTTGAAATATTTTATCTCATTCAGTCCTCACATTATTGTGGATCTGGTATTCGTTTCAGTGTGTAATGGATAAAGAAACCAGTGTTTTCGAATGATTTGAGGAAGTATGATATTATATTAGAAAGTCTGGGCTTTTGTGTTAAAGATAGATGGACTCATTTATTGATTCTACAACTTACCATCTGTGTGATCCTCAGCAAGTTAAAATTTCTAAACTTCAGTTTCTTTATCTGTAAAATAGTAATGACAGTAGTACCTGCCCATGGGTGAGTAGTACCTCATACCCATGGTGTGAGGATTTGAATGAAATAATGTATAGCCTAAAACCTGGTACATAGAAAGAGCTAAAATATTAGCTATTTTAATAATAATAGTTGATGTTAAAGGTCAAACAAATAGTAAGTGACTGATCTCAAAACTGAATTCAAATCTATAAGACTCTAAAATCTTAGGCAAAGGTGATGGTACAAAAAGCAAGAGTAAAACCAACTGTCAAAATCAGTTTTTGGATTGATTCTTTGAGGACTGTAAATATTCTGTTTCTATTTACTTTGATTAAACATACATTCACAGTACTTTTGTACCTTTCTCTATTTTTCTTAAAAATATAATAAACAATTCCAGTACCATATCTATACCTTTCCTCAAAATTTTGGAGACTATTCAGGCACTAGTACTAGGTTTATCAAGAAGCTTCAGCAATCTTCAGATTTATATGTGAAGTGAACAAAACAGGAATGAATCGTCTTCTTAAATAATAATAGTAATAACAATAGTAACAATAGCTTAATATATATAGTACTTTCTAAGTGCCAGGCACAGCTTTTTAATTACCTACTGTATAATAGTTCATTTAATTCTCAGTCTTCCTATGAGATAGGTATTATTTTATCATTATTTTACAGTTGAGGAAACTGAGGCATAGAGAGGTTAAGTATCTTGCCCAAGGTCACAGAGTTACTAAGTGGGAGAGCAGGGATTCATACCATGACAACGTGTCTCTAGAGCCTGTGCTCTTAGGCATTTCACTATACAGTCTATAAATCAAATATTTGAAAAAATGATGTCCTTTTTTCCCCTGCAGGTATCTTGATGTGCTGAGTGATGATACTGTCACCCAAGTGTCTTGTTATATTACAGCACCATCCTATGTTCTACAACATCTAGAATGCCTCATAATTAATAACATGAGTTCTTTAATAGTGAGTGATAATGAAGAATTGGTCAGCAATGTTATCACTGTAGAGTGCTCAGATATGGAAAAGAGAATTCCATTTCCAATATGCATTGCAATTCCATTTACTGAATGTTACAGGGGAAGTTACAGAGACATCATGGTGAAAGTGTCTGATGTAGACCTTCAATCAAGTTACCTGACTCCAAATTCACAGGAAGGAATGAGAGGAAGTTACAAGGTTGGTAAATCCTTGACTACACATACATTTGCTGTTTGACTTCTAACTATTACTCAGACTACCAGAACATAGTACAGATACAATTACTCCATTGGTATAAAATGGAAGGGTTGATAAGATTTATGCCGGTGAATTCATGTGTTTTTGTTTTGTTTTGTTTTGTTTTGCTATCCATAAAGATAAAAGAGCAGAGCTTATTGGTCAAATTTGGGAGTGAAGAACTTGAGTCTAGGACCCAGCAAGTGTTATATTTTTGCCTGGGGAGCAAAGCCAACATCATGGTTTAATTAGCTTCACACCTTAGACTAGCTTTAGACTAACATTTCTAATGGGATGGACCTCTGTCTAAATTTAAGAATTCTAGAATCCCCAGATGATGTTAGGTTTATTTTTATCATTCAGGGGTTGGAAAAATATGTAAAAACTAAACAATTTGTGTGTGTGTGTGTGTGTGTGTGTGTGTGTGTGTGTGTGTATGCCTTGAGATAGTTATTAAGTCTAGCTATTAGTCTGTACGTGGAAAACAGTATATGTGGTAGTTAGGATGTGGGTTGTCGTGGAAGATTGGCTGGGTCTGAAGTTTGGTTCCTACACTTTCCTGCTATGTGAACTTGAGTAAATTATGTAACCTTGATATGACTCAATTTTTTTCATCTAAAAAATGAATACAATAATAGTGTCTACCTGATAGGGTAATAAGGATTAAATGAGAAAAAACACTTAAGAAGATAAAAGGAAGTCTATAAACACATGTTAGTAGTTAATAAATTATCTTTTTCATGGTAAACTTTCTTATAATAACTCTCAAGCCATC
Source organism: Lipotes vexillifer (assembly GCF_000442215.2). Classification (NCBI taxonomy): domain Eukaryota; kingdom Metazoa; phylum Chordata; class Mammalia; order Artiodactyla; family Lipotidae; genus Lipotes; species Lipotes vexillifer. The sequence continues at coordinate 2,338,076 of NW_006774670.1, forward strand.
CATGGTGACAAGTTCATATGTTTTGAAGAAAGAATATATACATAATCATTAAACTTAGCATAGAGTTGATGGGAGTTAAAGTTTAAGTTTCTTCTGTGGATCACTGAACTTATTTTTAAATAATTAAAATATTTGTCTTTTCAGCTTTATATAAGTTTTCAGCTTTATATCATTATTTGAGGAAGAGGGCAGGGAATAAATGTAAAAAAAAAAAGCCACACATGCAAACAATTCTTTTTAATTTATCTCTTCTGATTTGGGTCTTTTCTGAGTTACAAACAAAGTTATACAGTTGAATATGAAAACTAAGCTCGTTCTAATTATGCCAATTCATGTAACTAAAACATTTTATATTTAGTCTAGGAAGTCTGTAAGTATAATAGTCTAGTTATCATTGCCCTTACGTGTGGCTTTTTAATCTTGACCCGTCTGTGTGACTATCATAATAAAAACAAAAACAGTTCATAGCACATATGCTTTTCACCAAATGGGTATGCAAGATGATTAGTAAATAGAAAAGGCAAAAGAAAAAAATAAGAGAGCCACTGTCTACTGAAAAAAATAAAAGCATATACTTTTCTTTTATAGTTTTCTAATGGTTCTTATCCCTATATTTAGCTCAAGAAAATTTAAACTCTAGGTTCCTTCCAAATTTTTATGTGGTTCATTCAACATTTAAGAATTCTAATTCTTGAGTCAGATAAACCATCATCAGAGTTCTGCTCTTGACACTCCCCTGTTTAAAAACCCTTCCATTTCCCCAGGACCTACCAAATGTACTCTAACTGCATGGCAACCATAATGAGTTCCCAGAAAACCTTTCTTTCTTACCTCTCACCATTTTCCCTCCGGCCAATTAAGAACATCCATCATGCCCTGAATTTTCCCAACAATGGATTCATGACATGATATTGTGAAATCGCTTCCTTAATCAGTTTTCAAATGATAGATTATTTTCCATTGTTACCGTCCCTGAAATGTTTGTGTGTGTGTCTGCATGAATATCCTCTCATGCCTGGGTGGAGACCAGCTGATGTTTAGGGAAGCATGAATAGACCAGATTACTTCTAAGTCTCCCTCTTCATTTTAAGCTTTGGTGATTATATGAGTAGATAATTTTGTTTTCATTTATGTACTCAATTCCTTTTTTGTGATAAAAAAGCTTGAATATGTCCATGCATTCCAAATTTAAATGTCACTATATAAAAAAGAAACACAAATGTGTCTCTTTGCAATCATCTGCTCCCCCTGCATGGAAGAGAGAAATAGAGAAAATGACTTTATCAAGAGATTGTGAATTGTCAGAAGGAAGAATTTGCTGATAGTACAGGTGCTGTAGGATTTGTGTAAACTACCCAAATGATGAAATTTTTCAGTCCTTGGAATTCCTAAAACATTGTTAAATCTTCTGGATAAAGGGCAATATTTAAAGTCCAAGTCCATTCTGGTAAAGGAGGATAGGATTCCAAATATAATTAATATTTGTGAAAACACTAAATGTGATTGCCCATTATCCGTTTACCTTTTGGGGGGAATAATTTAAATTTAAAAATACATTTATTTCTCTCTTTTGTATCGTGTAGTTCAAATTTGAGAAACTCCTAGTATCTACTTCTACTTGATCTCATGAAAGGACCATCCATTTGGGGTTAATGAATTAATTCTCAATTGTGGGAGATTACAGGGACAGCATATAGTTGTTGTTTTTTCCCACAGCCAGAGAATATGTACAGCATGTACTTCCAGAGCAATGAACTATTAATGTCCTTTAATGTCATTGTCTTAATGTCCTTAAATCCACACAGGTGACCTGTGCTGAAGTGAAAGTTTATAAGTTGGGTATCTTTTCTGTTGTGTCTTGTTTAAAGAAAGAGTCCTTTACAGTAACAAAGAAAGGCCTTACTCTTAAGCCAAGCATGGATTCTCAAATATCCTTAACTTACCCTCCAGGAGTTTTCAGCTTACCAGTACTTGTACAATTAAAGGTAAATATTAAAAACTGGTGAGTTTCTTCTCCTAGATTTTGTGGGTCATCAAACGTCATCCGAAAAGGATGAAGAAGATACAAATATTTAATATAACAGTAAATTAATTCTTATACTTTTAATGACCTAACTTACAGTGTCATCATTGATATAGTGATGATTTGGAGCATATTAAATCTCATTCCAAAATAAATCCCTGCCTTATTTTAAAGCTTTTTCTAGCTAATTTTTTGTGTTGTTTTATTTATGATATTTCTTGACAAAAACAAATGTTGAGTATCTATGATAGAATTAATGCCAGACATTGGGACTTTTGTATGATTCAAGATTTCCACCTGAGAGGATGGTTAAAAGAAAGGCTAATCAATTAAAATACTTATGATTGTAAATATTTGGTTATATTTAATTATTAAACAGTACTTTTCTGGAATGAGAATTTAATACATACAAACATTATTTACAAGGTTTACAATGACATATCAATGTAGATTTTAGACGACATATTTCCTCAATACTTCCTTCTAGCCTAACTCTCCCTCATGCTCTCCTAATTTCTCCCAGTTGTTACCATAAGTGGTAAGCAAAGAAGAAAAGTTAGGAAGAAATCATACTATGTACAATTTATTCAAGAATATTTTCCATAAACTTTGAAATTTTGGAATCATCTTAGCTATTTTTATCAGCCATTCTTATGTGAGAGGAAACAAATAAATATAGTTTTATTTTTCTAGTTTCTGAAGATCACTTGATCTAACAATAGTTCTAATTAGAAATTATATAAAATGTCTATTTTGTTTTCTAGGTCATTATTTTTGCCTACAGTTAAAGAGTGTTTCTCAGTTATTTATAACATAGAGCAAGGAACCTAGATTTCAGAAAGACTTTGTAAAAAGAAGACCAAATCCTGTGATCTTTTATAAATTAATATAGTGTAGATTCCAACTAACAATGTAGAGAAAAATGTATAAAACTATGTTCTATTAAATTTTCAGGAAATTGACTTAGAAATGTGCTGATACTTTGTATCTTCTATTAAAATATAGGAATATATATCTATTTTTTCTTTGTATAGGTCCAACCAATTGACCCATCTCTGGTGGCATATTTAAAAACTCAGCAAGATACTTCCTACTCAGTACTATCCACAAGCCCTCTGATTCATGTTCAGCACCCATCAACACATCTTTTCCAGAAGGCAATCACTGTATTCCTACCTTGCTCTCCACACCCTGATAAAAAAAAATCTTGGGTCTGAGATAGATCATAAAAGAACAGCTAGTGCCACAACAAACAGAATCATACCTTTATACCTCAAGTGGTGAGTTAGACCCTAATGTCTCTAGTTGGCTTGATGGTAAACAAAGAAACTTAAATGATTAAAAGTATAATCAGATGTATTTAAATATCAGTATTGAAATATGATGAAATATTTTTAATATGGAAATAAAATGTTGTGTATCCAGAAGGGTAATGATTTTAGCTGTAACGGGTTCACAAGTATGCTATATGAAAAGACTGACACAAAAGAGATAAAATCAATCCTTATTTTCAAAAAATTTATGATATGGTTAATTACAAAGATGTGATATGATGATTGTAATTTCTATGTTTAAGAGCATTCCGTTGATGTGGGAAAAGATTAACCTGATCTTTTAAAAAATAAATTAAATTTGAGTCTCTCTCTCTCTCTCTCTCTCTCTCTATATATATATATATATATATATATATATATATATATATTTTGGGGCCATGGCTCACGGGCCCAGCCGCTCCGCAGCATGTGGGATTTTCCCAGACCAGGGCATGAACATCGCCTGCATCGACAGGCGGTAAATTTGAGTCTATATTTGCCATATAGGCAGTTTCCTTTCTCTCCTAATTTTTATAATTCAAAAATATCCCCACAAATAAGACTAATATACATATTGAGTTACCAGCCAGAAATGAAATCAGAAATGAGATGCTAACAACAAATAGGATACACTGAATAATAGTAACCCTGATCTTATTTTCTGTCCTTTCATTTAATACTTACTTTTTTTTCCTAATAAGAAATGTAGAAGGGGACCTTTCTATTCTTTGGTACTGAAGGGAAATTTTTTTTCTTTGAAAAAACAGCAGAGGGAGAAACAAGTTCAGAAAGAAATAAAAATTATTATTAATTGAGAAGTTACTATTTGCCAGGTTCCTTATGTACATCATCTCATCCAATCTCCCCACCACCCTACCTTCATTTTATCAGTGAGAAGTCTGAAACTCAATGAGATTAAGAACTTGTACAGTTATCCCCAGGTTTCACATCTGAGGATTCAACCTACTGTGGGTTGATAATATTTTTTAAAAATTCTAGCAAGTTCCTGAAAGCAAAACTTGAATTTGCCATGCACTGGCAACTATTTACATACCATTTACATTGTATTAAGTATTGTAAGTAATCTTGAGATGATTAAACTATATGGGAAGATGTGTGTAGGTTATATGCAAAGACTATGCCATTTTACATAAGAGACTTGAGCATCCACAGATTTTGGTACTTCTGGAGGTCCTAGAGTCAATCTCTTGCATCTGGATACCAGGGAAGGACTGTACGTGAGAAGTGTGCAAGCTTGGTCTGGACTCAACATATCTCTATTCCTAATCATGACTCTATGTAGCCATCATCTATTTAGTTTGAGGCTGCAAGACTAGAAATAGAGAAGTGGATTATTTGCTCTTTACCACTGTTTCTAATTTAGGAAGCTGACAATAGTAGAACATTCGGTTGTGGCTAGGAGATGAAGTTAAACTTTCCCTAGTATTAGGTAAGTGAGAGAGAACATAGAAATATAGACACGATCCATTTGTACCTGCTTTTGCTACTTGGGATATATATATATCTCCCAATTGGCACTGAGTTAATCCATGTTCCTGCATGTCATGGTAAGCTAAGATTTAAAACCAGAAATATCCTGGAGCTTTCTATTTAAATGTATTAGTCTAACAGATTAAGACATTCTCTTTCAAAAGCCCCTAAAATATATAGAAATATGTACTTCATATACACACACATTTTATATGTATATATACATATGTATATTAAAGATGAGAGCTTTACTCTAAAAATTTATTCTGACTGGTCACCTATTGCTAGAATCTAGTATTTCTACTGTCTATAGAGTAGATTGCAAAGGATTAATAAAAATAATTTGTGCCTGACATGTACTTTACATCATAAAACAAAGCAGTTCTATTTCACAGAAAGATAATAGAAAACCAATTTGCCTGTCCCTGATTGTTGATCCCATAGTCTATATATACCAATGAGAATAAAAATGTATCCCTGTAATACACAGATATCATTTGTGGAAGTGACTAGATCAGTGTTTCTTTGCCTCTCCTTTGCTGTATTTCCATATCCCTCAGAAACAACAGGGCAGAATGTGGAAAGAAATTAGAGGCAGTGTATTGCATTGTCAAAAATGAAATTGCCAAAAGTATAGGGATAATGGTAGAGGCGATAAGATCTCTAAAAGATATGCATGCTGAGTGTGGCACATTTTCATACACTTAGTCGACTCAAAGCATTGTAAATCCAATCAGCACAGATAGGAGAAGGTTACACCTTTATCTAGAGAAATTATACTCAGTAAAAATGACTAGACACTGAAAATTGGTTTAGAAATTATGCACATGGGTCTGCCCTCTAGATCTAAGAAAGCGACCAAACTGAAAGTGGGCAGAAAAAATATTTTCAAGGATAAGAAAAAACCCAAGTCCTCCATGATGTCTTAAGGAAAAAATAAATCAATACCAATCAGTACCAAGAATTCAAGAAAAGAACAAAAAAAACAAACTATAGAAATAAGGAAAGAGAATGTCATCCTGACATTTCACAGTAATTTGAATAAAGAGAATTACAGTTACCTAGAGGATTTTATAGAAATCTATTTTTTAAGTTTAAGTAGTATTCAATAAGCGAAATGTCTAAGAAACACAAAGCCATCAGGACAGACCAGGAAAAGGATGAAGAACAACAGGATGAGATACAAAGATAAAAAGCTCAGATGAAAAGTCACCAAGGTATGATAAGGACTCATCTGAAGTGATGTAACCTAATAATTATAAGTACCATTGAAAGAGACCAAAACAATCATACAAGAAGCAACAATCAAAGGCATGAAAATGTGATTTTCTGATGTTGATTAAAACCTTGAGTTAGAAAGTGTTGATTTCAAAATTTACGAAAAAAAAAACCCTATACTTAGATAAAACATGGCAAATTGAAATGTACATTTAAGTAAAACATAATTCTATAAGCATTCATTCAGCACAAACAGATTAAGAAGGAATAAAATCAGTCTAGACCTAGGCTCATTCTTTACAGCATGAAATATCAAGGAAAAATGGACTAAAGCCTTCAAAGATTTGAAGGGAAGATGTGGAATTAGGGTTTTCATCTAACAAACAAGTTTTTTTTGTTTTTTAATACAAGGGCTCACAAAATGTACTACTCACTTGTTCTTAACAAAATAAATAAATAGATAAAATTAATGAGCTAAGGATAAAATAAAATTTAAGAAATCAAGAATAGGAGAGTAATTCTTATTTTCAAATATCTGGTATTGAATATAAATAATATAAAAGCAAAAGAAAAAGTAAAAATTCATATGGCAAAGTGGCAACAGAAAGAAAACAAGAAAACAGCATGGTGACATCAAAGAGAAAATATCATATAAATAAAATCATCAGTTATATTAAATAAATATAAATGGGTTAAACATAATTTATTCTGTTGTCCACCTTAATGTTAAATATTTTTTAATACTTTATATGCTGTATTTGCAGAGGTTTCCTTAGATTTATTATATATTTTACCAATTTTACTGTCAATTGTTTAAGCTATTCATTTTATTAATTAAAATTCTCATTTCTAAAAGGCTATTGCTATATTTTAAAGGTCTTAAGAAAACTTTTCCCAAGGTACTCTGTTTTTACATTATGCTTCCTATTTCTTATTTTATTCCTTTAATCATTGTAAACACTTTTTTTTTTAAGTTTCATTCAGATTATTCTATCATCTATGAGCATGATGTTAACTATGTTATCTATTACCATGGTTAATCTAGTAAACTATCATACTAATTCCATTCTATGACTCTTAGCCTTAGAAATTCATTTCTGAGTATTGATTATAATTTTTGATCAGATCAGCTTTTCTTCTCCCCTTCCCTTCCACCCAGAGCAGCTTCTGTGTGCCTCTTTGTTGCTTTCTTGAGCTAGTGTTCAAAGGGATTTTGGTTGTTTTTGTTGTTTCTCATTTCATAGCCAGTGCTGCCCTTTGGGGATTCCAGTTTTTTGACTGAGTTAGTTCCAGCTGACAAATGGAGGCTGTATCTAATGTGCCTGAGTACATGTTAGACTCTAGACTGCACACATCTGGTGTGTGTGCATGGCTGGTGGTGGGGAGCAGGCTGATGAGGGTGGGAGGATTCATAGATTCAGTCCCTCATGTTCCCAAGAGAGGAAAGAGGATTCTAGCTTTTTGAGATTTTTTTTCCCCCAGATCTAGGAGATTTTCTTTCCAGCTTTTGAGTTCCTCCAACTGTGTGTGTGTGTGTGTGTGTGTGTGTGTGTGTGTGTGTGTGTGTGTGAGACATTTCATCCAGCATTCTAAGATTGCCATTTGTCATCAATTCAACTAGCCAGTGTCAATTTCTTCTCCATTTCTTTGCCTTAGTACATGATCTTTTTGCTTTTTCTACCATGTTTAGCTGAAGAACGCTCATTTATTCTATAAGCTGAAGCTCAGCTCTTTCCTTATCTGTCAAGACAGTCTCTGATCTCCAGGAGGGATTGAACACTCCTCTCTTTGTGCCAGCCCTATTCTTTTGTACATCCTAAATCACACCATAGTGTTATTAAATTCCCTTTTCCATTTATCATCCCTCAGCATAATTATAACATAGTCGGTGCTATGTTGAATTAGGTGAATTAAATTAATGAGTAAATTTGTGGAAAAGTAAATTGTGTCATTAATTTTCTATACTTTCTGACAATACTAAATTGATAAGTTATAATATGCTCTGTTGCTATTAGAGCTAGACATGGGTGGTGTATTTTCCCCATCCAGTGTAGCATAAGACAATTAAATGAGAACCTATATGAACTATTTATTTAACATTCTTTCATCAAAGAGTGAAAGCCAGTTGAACATTTTCTGTGGAAATAGAAACACAATGAAGCAATCCACACCTCAGAAGATAAAAAAGATAAAAACGATTTGAGGCCAAAACATAGTTTGAATATAAAGAATAAAAGGTCTTTGTTGCAGTTCATTCTTTCATGTGTAAATGATTTCTGGGGAAAAGATGAGAGTTATTTAATTATCAGCCAGAAAAGATTTCTTGACAGTAACGAAAGGAGAAATTAATTTCTTAAATAGAAACTTATTCCATATTATGCAAGAAATATTTTAGAGAGTTAGATGGGAAATTTTTTGCATGAAAAATGCCATTTCTATATAATGCTATTGGTTTTAAGATCATCTTATTAAAATGTAATATGTGAGTCATACACAAGAATATTTGTACAATATATGCATCATATCACAAAAAATAATAAAATGGAGAAACTGGTAAAGCTACCACATAACTTAAGAAATTAGATATTATCAATACAATTACATCTCCTTACTTATCTCTCCCCATCCCATCCCTTACCTCGCTACCCTAATTGCTCTTCATCTTCACCAAAGTTAACCACTACTAGGAAATTATGAATCATCCCTTTGCTTTGATTTTTTAGTTTTATCTATATCTATATCTATATCTATCTATCTATCTATATATATATATATATATATATATTTTTTTTTTTTTTTTTTGGGTCACTGTTGTGGCCTCTCCCGTTGCGGAGCACAGGCTCCGGACGCACAGGCTCAGCAGCCATGGCTCACGGGCCCAGCTGCTCTGCGGCAATGTGGGATCTTCCCAAACTGGGGCACGAACCCGTGTCCCCTGCATCGGCAGGCGGACTCTCAACCACTGCGCCAGCAGGGAAGCCCCAATATATTTTTATTCATCACTATACAATACCTTGTTTGGTTTTGTTTGTGCTTACCGTTTGTAAAAGTGGTACCCTACTGTGTATAGTCTTATAGTCTTGCTTTTCCATTTATAATTGTGTAAAGTTCATTTTCACTTCTATATAATATTCTATTGAATAACTTTGTATTTTATTTATCAGTGTTCTTACTGATGGACATTTGGGTAATTTCAATTTTTTTTCTAAAACGAATAGTACTATTACGATTATTCTTCACTCAAAGTGTATTTGTGTAAGCACTTCTTTAGAGTATCTACCTAGAAGTCATGTTCAGTCATAGGGTATGCACATGTACAATTTTACAAGTTCTACGAACTGGTAGAACTAAATTTCATGCTCCCACTATTGTTTTTTTATCTTTTCTAGCCTTGCATATTGTCAGATTTTGTAATTTGGAAAATTTAATAGATGTAAAATGGATCCCATGTGGTTTTAATCTGCAATGCTCTGATTACAATGAAGGTGACATCTTTCATAATGACTTTTGTTAGACATTGTGTTTTCTTATATGTGAGGTATCTTAATTTCTTTGCTCATTTTTGAACCTTTTACATTGATTTGTAGGATTGTTTATGGTCTCAATGTTAATCCTTTGCCAGTTTGTGGCCTGTATTTTTATATTTATGTGACAGATTTATCATGTTTTTCTTTTATGATCAGTGCTTTTTGCCCAGTCCTAAAATACTTATATCTCCTAAATTATAAAAATGGTCCTCTTTTTTATCTTATAATTTTAAAGGTTTGAATTTCAAGGAAGTCTTTGATCCATCTGATATTGACTTTTATATACAGTGTGAGGTAGGAATTCTTTTTTTTTCCATGTGGATAACATTTTACCCGCATGATTTACTGAATGATTCTTTCTTTCCCTCACAAT
>NW_006774670.1:2348030-2359606 GCF_000442215.2 Lipotes vexillifer
GTTTTCTTCTTCTGAGCTGTCCCATTGGTCAGTCTTTTTACATAGTTCTGAGCCAATCTAACACCGTCATAGTTATTACGGCTTTATAATTAAAAAGTTGATATCTGATAGGTAAGCCATATCATATTCTTTTTATTCAGGAGAATTTTTGTTTCTGTTTATCTTGAAACTTTCCCATTCATATAAAATAGAATCAGTTTGTTAAGGTACGCAAGAATGAACTCTGTTGGGATTTTGCTAGTAATTTCCTCTGACGTATGGGTCAATTTGGAGAAAAATGACATCTTTAGCATATTAAGTCTTTAAATCTGTTACCTATAATATATGCTTCAATTTGTGTAGTTTTATAATGTCTTTCAATGAAGTCTTATCAAAGTCCCACATATGTACTACACACGCTTTGCTAGGCTTATTCCTAGATACCTTATAGTTTTAACTGCTATTATAAATGGTATGCAAAATTTTTGTTTTCTCATATAAATATATATATATATGAATGCATTAGATTTTTCTGCAGTGGTATTGAAGCCAGCTGCCTTTCTAAACCTTCTCATTATTTCTAATATTTGTTTTCGAGAATTCCTTCAAGTTTTCTATGTAAACTCTTGCATCAACTTTAAGCAATGAAAGTTTTGTTTTTCCTTCCAGTCAGCATGTTTATGTATTTAATCCATTTTGAGTTAATTTTTGCATGTGGTGTGAGATAAGTCCAATTTCATTCTGCATATGAATATCCAGTTTTCCCCAAACCATTTATTGAATAGGGTAGCCTTTCCCCATGTGTGTTCTTGGTATTCTTGTAGAAGATCAGTTGGCTATAGATGTGTAGATTTATTTTTAGGCTCTCTACTCTGTTCCATTGGTCTTTATGTTTGTTTTTATGCCAGTACCATACTGTTGTTACTGTAGCTTTGTGATATATTTTGAAATCAGGACATGTGATGCCCCCAGCTTTGTTCTTACTCAAGATTGCTAACTCAGGGTCTTTTATGGTTCTATATGAATTTTAGAATTTTTTTTTCTATTTCTATAAATAGTACCATTGGGATTTTGATAGGGATTGTATTGAATCTATAGATCACCTTGGGTAGTATGGACTATTAATTCTTCCAATCCATGAGCATTTGTTTGTATATTGTTTTTCTTGAAATAGAATTTTGCTGTGTGTTTCAGTTATCTATTTCTTCGTATCAAACTATTCCAAACAACAGCCATTTTACTAGTTATCCTGATTCTGTGGGTTGTTTGGGGTCTCAGTTGGACTGTTCTTTGGTTTATCTTGCCTAGGGTCTGTTATGCATTGCAGTAAGATGGTGCTGAGTCTGGGAAGTCCAAGATGGGTTTATTCACATGTCTGGAGCCCTGGCAGTGGTAGCTGGAAGCCTGGACTCCGCTGGTATGCTGAAATGGCTGGGCCTCGTTCTCTCTCCAGGTAGTCTCAAGGTCTCTTTCTTTCCACCTGACTTCTCCTTATGGCCTCTTTCTGTCATGGGCTCTTTCCAGAAGAATAGCTGGACTACTGACATGGAGGATCAGGGCTTTCAAAAGTACAAAAGCAGACATTGCCAGGCTTTCTTAATTTTTAAGCCCGGAGTTATCAGATCACCGTTTCTGAAATATTCTGTTGATTGAAGCCAGTCTCGGAACTGTCTCTAGTTCATTGTGGGAGAGTGCTACACAGTGACATGAATATTGAGAGGTATGGTTAGTATCTCTGGAGACCAGTTACTGATCTGGCTTAAGATCCTTGATTTATATTGATTATTTTCCTCATTTCCTTGGGGATATTGTGCCACTGTTCATGGACTTAATTATCGATGCTGTGAAGATCTCAGCGAATTTTATTTTCATAACTTTTTGGATGATCTGCTTTATCTTGCTGGCTGCTTTTAATATCTTTTCTTTGTTCTTGGATTTCTGAATTCTTCTATGATGTATCTAGATGTAAATTTTAAACACTTTTTTCTGAATACAATACATTATGCTTTCTGAATAAGTGGATTTACATTTTTTTTAGATTTAAAAAATAAATTTTATTGCTTTTAGACCTTCTTGTAACTACTTATTGATTTGTGTTTTTGAAGGACTTTATTTACTTATTTAAATGAAAGATTTTTAAAAATTCTATAGTGCTTTACAATTTTAAAAAGTTTCACACACATGATTTCATATAATCCCATAATAAGCCTTTCTTCCCCTACCCCTACTTTGTCCCTCCCCGCTTCCCTCTCCCCACTGGTTTCTTCTCTATATCTGTTAGTCTGCTTCTTTTTTGTTTTGTTCACTAGTTTGTTGTATTTTTTAGATTCCACATATAAATGCTATCATACAGCATTTTCACATTTCTGAAAAATTCTTATATGTTTTCTAATCAAATATTGCCTCACCTCCATTTTATGTACTCCATACTTCTGGATTTCCAATGAGATGTATATTAGGCCATATCTTTCTAAATTCCATATTTCTTTTCTTCTCTTTTACATTTTCTATCTTCCTGTCTCTGTATGCTATATTCTGTGTAATTTTTTCACATTTCAGTTCAATTGCCACAAATATTGTATACTTTAAAATATACTTTTAATCTATCATCGACTTTTTGTTTTCAGCAATTATACTTTTTATATCTTAAGGTTCTATTTAGCTCATATTCAGATTTCCCTCATCATTCTCGATAGTCTCTTGCTGACTGCTTATTTTTATGATACTGTCCTTTATCTTATTAAACTTTTCATATATAGTTGTTTTCTCATTCTGTAACTACTAATTCTAATACCTGCAGTTTTTGAGGGTGTTGCCTGTTACTTCTGCTGGCTGTCATTCATGATAGTTATCTCTTTATATGTTTGGGGACTTTTGTTTGTGATTATGTATATATGAGATTTCTGCAGGTGTAAATGGAGCTGCTTTCCTCCAGATGGCATTTATTTCTGTCTATGCTGAGAACCAGGTGCTACTTACCTAGGACTACTTCAACCTCTTTGAGAGTCTTGGTCAAGTTCTCAAGTTCACCTTTTATGGTGAAGATCTCAAGGATCACAGCTCCTTGTTTTGCTCACTTGATTATCACTTACAGCTTTATTCTCCTGCATCTAAGTTATTGGAAAGGAATTTGTCCTCATAGTAATCCCATAAATCCTGGCTGTTTGCCCGCTGATTTGACCCTGGCTTCACAGATGTTTTGGAGGGGAATTTGGGACATTCCTTTAATATTCCTTCTGCTTATTGCAAGCCAAAAAAAAAAAAAAAACACACACACACACATTAGAAAGCATATTTATCAGGATTTAGTTGTTTAGCCTTAGGGAGATAGAGAACTTAATTACTTAGTGTCAATTTGTTATTTATAATCTTGTGTCTTGTATATTTAATTTATAATATTTAAAAGATTAGACCTAAAAAAGTCATTTTATTTATTTACTTTTTAGTTTTACTGAGGTATAATTAACAAAGAAAATTGTAAAATATTTAAAGCATACATCATGGAGATTTTATATATGGATACACTGTGAAGATTTCTTCCATCTAGCTAATTTACACATTCATCACCTCACATATCAACCTTTTTAAAAAATTTTTGGTGAGAACGTTTAAATTCTACTCTCTTCTCTTAGAAAATTTCAACTATATAACAGTGTTATCAACTATAATCACCATGTTTTACATTAAGAAATGGTAATTTTATAAAAAGTAAAACCACACATGCCATATTTTTCTTTGTACTGATCAGCCAGTACAATGTTGTTGACACAGGTTAATCTCATTTAATAGAATGAAATGATTTCAGCAAAATTTTGAGGTAAGTGCTTACTGAGCAAATATGATTTTTCATATTTATTAAATTTGGAGGTAGTATACAAGAATTATTTTTACTTTATTATATACTTTTATACTTAAGAACGTATAATGTTACCTGTGGATTGGAAAGCCAAGTGAGGAAGAATTTAATTTAATTTCCAAATCAAAAAGAAACTATTACTCAGAAAAGCCAACAGAATATTGAAGGAGAAGATCAACACTGGAGGACTGACACTATCTGACTTCAAGACTTACTATAAAGCTACGGTAATCAAGACAGTGTGGTATTGATGACAAAAGAATAGACACATAGATCAATGGAACAGAATAAATAGTCCATAAATAGATCCACATAATATAGTCAACTGATCTTTGACAAAGGAGAAAAGGCAATACAATGGAGCAAAGACAGTGGAACAAGTGAACACCCACATGCAAAAAAAAAAGAATCTATACACAAATCTTATACCCTTCACAGAAGTTAACTCAAAGTAGAATGTAGACATAAATGTAAAACAGAAAACTATAAAACTCCTAGAAGATAACATAGGTGAAAATCTAAATGATCTTAGGTATGGCAATGACTTTTTAGATACAACATCAAAGGTGTAGTCCATCAAAGAAATGATTGATATGCTGGACTTCACAAAATTAGAAACTTCTGCTCTGGGGAAGACAATGTCAAGAGAATGAGAAGGTGAGCCACAAACTGGGAGAAAATATTTGCAAAAGGCACATCTGATAAAGGACTCTTATCCAAACTTTACAAAGAACTCCTAAGACTTGACAATAAAAAAACAAAGACCTGATTCAAAAATAGGCCAAAAACCTTAACAGATACCTCACCAAAGAAGATGTACAGTTGGCAGATAAGCATTTGAAAAGATGATCCACATCATACGTCATCAGTGAGATGGATTAGTGGTTTAGACTATATTTTTAGTGCAGTTTTAGGTTCACAGCAAAACTGAGAGGAAGGTACAGAGATCCTATTTACAAAGCAGAAATAGAGACACAGATGTAGAGCACAAATGTATGGATACCAAGGGGGAAGGGGGTTGGGATGAAATGGGAGATTTGGATTGACATGTATACACTACTGATACCATGTATAAAATAGATAACTAATGAGAGCCTACTCTATAGCACAGGGAACTCTACTGAGTGCTCTGTGGTGACCTAAATGGGAAGGAAATCCAAAAAAGAGGGGATATACGTATACGTACAGCTGATTCACTTTGCTGTACAGTAGAAAATAACATAACATTATAAAGCAACTATACTCCAATAAAAATTTTAATAATATATAGTCTAAAAAACAAGAAAAGAAACTATCCTTGAAAAGTTCCCTGCAATGTCTACTTCTACTTGCAGAGACAAAATATTGAGGTACCTTAGAACAATCTTTTTTATCTCAGGGAAAATTCTTAATTGTGTGGTACTATGGCCTGTACCTGGGAATGATGCATCAGGACACTCTTAGACTTGAAAAAGACAGCCTGGGGAAGACACTTGCTGGTTTGTCTATACTACTATTTTATTTCTGGGTAATTATACCAGAAATTCTGGAAATTATATTTTCTATCCTAGTGGATCTAAAGGAGCTTCCATGTTCTTCAATGTCCCTGTTCATTATATTTGAATATTTGACCCCAAATGGGCCAATCATAATTCCCTTAATGCCTGGAATTTTGGACATTGAAAGAGCCTTGAACTCAAGAAATAGCAAAGTCAGTTATTCTTGAATAAACAAGTTGATTTAATAAAGGTTGATTATGTTTTATGGAACTATTAGTACATCAAACTGTCATCTTTTGTGGAGTATAATCAAGGGCTGTTCACTGCCTGGCAATACTAGCTGTCAAAGTTTGCTAATAGTATGTATTTTAAAAAAAGTGTTTAGTTGCAGTGCTGTTAAGAACAGCTGGGATAAATAAGGATGCCACTAAATTATTTAATTTCAATATGAGTTGTATCTATTATCATATTAAAGTCTAAATTTTAGGTGATAGATGTGCTAACTTACCTAACTGTGGTAATAATTTTCAATATATACAAGGATCAAATCATCACATTGTATATACAAGTATCAAATCATCACATTGTACATATTAAACTTCACAAAGTTACATGTCAATTATATCTCAACTGGAAAAAAATAGTTTAAATTTGTCCTTAATATCATTAAGGACTTTTTGATTTTAAGTGACAGAAAAACAAACCCAAAGTGCTTAAGAAAAAAGGAATTCTTTGGTCCACATAAATTACAAATCTGGGTATATTTTTATTTTAATATTTCTCTTGCACCAGGAAAAACCCAGTCTCTCTTCTCTTTCTGCTTCCTCTGTGCCACTTCCATCCTCCAACATGCTTATTCCTCATGCTGGTAATATTGCTATGTCTTCAAACCTCCAAGTTCAGCAGAAAAGAGGAAACTTCTTTTCCCCATGAGTATACATAAAAGCCCCGGCTCTTATTCTTACTCCAAATCTGTCATAAACCCATCACTGAACAGATCACTAAAACCAAAAGGAAGATGTGCTGTACAAGGCAGGCTAGCCTAGTTTATGGCATGGTAACACAAACCTGATTCATCAAAGACAGGCTTGGTCGTCTCACTCCTAGGCTTAAGCTGAAGGGCAGCCACTGTCTGGTTGCTGTCATGGTGGCAGAAGAAAGACCTTTGGATAGACCCACACTAGTAATTAAATGCTTAGCCTGGAAATGACAGAATGACATTGTTCACTATTCATTAACCAGAACAAGTCACATGGCCCCACTCAACCATAGGGGACAAGGAAGTGAAACTCTATCATGAGCTCAGAATGGTAGGGGGAAATTGGGTATTTTGAAAACAACATTGATGAATGCCAAATGTACTAACTGGCTCAGGTCATATACCCACCTAGACCTGGGAGTAGGGTCAGCCCCACTGCAGCTGAAAACATGTAGGTTTTCACAGAAAACAGACTATTATTAGGAAGAAAGTAGGAGTTATTATCAGAAAAAATATATATATTACATATAATTACATCAATTTCTAGTAAATGACCAAAGTTCTGGATTCAGTATGAGTATATCTTCCTGTGTTAATAGATTATTACCTTCCAAGTGTTAAAAATTTTACCATATTTGTATAAACCAAAAGCCAAAAACGGTTATATTTTCCCCTATCCTCTTGATTTTAATCTGGTTGGTCAACACAGTCTAAAGTTTTCAAAGTAGACATTATAAATCTAGCTGAGTTCCTAATTTATGATTTATAGGACAGCTAAACCTGTGAAACTAAAGTGGTTTTAAACCCGTAACTAATTCTATTCACAAATAAAGATGTGGGATTCACGCTTACATCTTCATTCTTTAGTACCTAGCTAGAACGGTTCTGTTCCCCTTGTGGGTTTTAGCAGCATTAGACCAGGTTTTGTTTTCCTTTATCCAGCAAGATGTTCAGTATAAAGTATTTTTCTTTCTGTAGCTTTTAAGTGAATACCCATTTAAGATATCCATTTAAGTGAATTTAAGAAGAGTTTATTGTAAGGCTACAATAGGTACTCTCTGCTTTCTCTACCTCTAAAATTACCCTAATTCTTTCACCTTGTTTTTTTTCCTTTTCTCTCTTAGCATCTGCTCTCTTTTTCCTTCCTTAATAATCTCTCTGCTTATTCATATTCATAGCCCAGGGCACTACAGCCAAAGGACAATAAGTTACAATCTCTGGGCCTTTTTCTTAGTCAAATTTCAAAGAAAGAAATCAAATTGGCTGGGTGTTGGAAGTTGATCTAGTGTTAGCGAAATCAGCTCTGGTTGGGAGAAAGCATCACATAGTATATACAGCTGTCTCTTTTAAGGCTTTGGGGTGGGGCAAGTTAGCAAGGAGAATTGTACAAGAAAGCTAATTCGCCATGTCTGCTGTAGGAATTAGGATGAGAATATCAATACCATTTATCCTTACTACAATTTTAAGTGCTTTACAAATTTTAACTCATTTAATCCTATGAGGTGGATAGTATTATTACACTCATATTACAGATAAGAAGACTGAAATATAGGGAGGTCAAATAACTTGTTCATGGTCATACAGTTAATAAGAGGCAGAGCCACTCAGAATTTGGAAGTAAGCAGTATTGCTCCAGAGTCTATGGTTGCTATACCACAAGACTTGGCTATCCTAAAGCATCAGTTTACATCAGTGAATTTATTGACTTGGGATATTCCCTTAACTCTTTTGCCAGTAGTAAAATGTTTCTCATTCTCCAAAGCTCATCTTCAATACTAGCATTTTTCACTTTGCAAGCTTTCCTGAACACCTTCCTTCTGCTGTTAAACCACCCTGTACATTCTCTTCATTACCACACAGATCACCTTGTCCTGTGATTGTTTAATACTGTAATACTGTGAGCTTCTGTCGAGCAAGGGCAATATATACCTTATCTTTATGTTCCTGGTGCACAGCATAATTACTGGCACATAACATATACTTAATGATTTGTTATTGGATTATTCACTTAATGAAAGAATGAATGCATTAAATATGATTTATGCTACACAAATTTTACCAGTTTCTCTTCTGCTTCCAGATTATAGGACAAAAAGCACTTCCATAAGAAAACCTGGGAACAATGCTTGTGAATCTTTGAAATTATTGGGATTCAGAAGCTGAGACAGTGGTTGGTTTGTGCTTGATGGTGTCGTGGTGAGAACCGTGCAAAGTGGCTTGATATCATTTGAATTGTGTGAATATTTAGAGAGGTAATACAACAGTAAACAAAAAATATTGATGATATTATACCCTGATGGTTCATAATTGATGTTTACAGAAGTAGAATCATAGGATTAGACCTTTTATTCCTCAAATAGAAATATGAATAGTCCTTTAGGGTGTGCTTAAAATGCAAACTAGGCCTGACATGAATACGCTGTCAGTAATTTCATTCACGATAGTTTAATAGGTGCTGTTGGAAACCACTCTTAAATTTATTTTTACAGCTTTCTTCTAACTCCAAAATAGTTTTAAAATAGCACCTTCATTTCTGAAATTTCATGGAGATAGTAATTAACCATTCATATTATGCTTATCTCCTATGTATATATAAAATGAATTTGTTATTCCAGTGTCCTCATTTTGCTTTCTCATTTCCATGTTTTCTAGACAGCTCATTATGAGAAGAGTTAGACATGTTAAGGTTCCTGAGAAGTAGACACTCATAAAGAGAGGGCAATCACATGTCCAAAGATAGCCTTTATCTCGTAAAGGAAGAGCTTACATCTATAATTGTCTTGGGTCAGTTCCCTAGAAAAAGAGTCTAAGATGAGAATGCAAGTGATTCTGTGAGAGAGGGCTCTCAGGGGACTCCTGTAGAGTGATGAAAGAAAGCAGGGAGGGTAAGGGAAGAAATGGGAGAAATTATGGCTTGAGCTGAAGTTTTACCTCAGCCTGATACCTCAGGGGAGCTCTGAAGTGTGAGTTCCAAGGAGGCTGGCTTTACACTCTTGCATCAGTTAGTCTTTGTCTGTGGATGTGGTGCTGTTCTTGGGGAGGGGGCTCTTATAGAGCAATTTTCTGGAGAACAGTTGGGCAACAGGTGGGCCAGACCAGGAAGAGGGATTTGAATTAGTTTGCTAGGCTGCCATCATAAAGTATCACAAACTCAATGGCTTAAACAACAGAAATGTATTGTCTTACATTTCTGGATGCTAGAAGTCCAAAATCAAGGTGTTAGCAAGGTTTATTCCTTCTGAGGACTCTGAGGGATCTGTCCCAGGCCTCTTTCCTTGGCTTATAGATGGCTCATTTCATGTTCACATGGCATTCTCTCTGTATGCATATTTGTGTCCAAATTTATTTTTTATGACACCAGTCATACTGGATTAGGGTGTACTCTAATGACCTCACACTGATTTGATTACCTCTGTAAAGACCATATCTTCAAATAAGGGTGCATTCCGAGGTACTGGGAATTTGGCCTACAACACAGGATTTGGGTGGAGGGGACACAATTCAACCCATACAGGGTCCACCATAACAACTCTTGTCACACAGTGACAGAGATGAATATTTCAATCTCCACTTAATAATGACATATATTTTGTGTCCTATTGATAGTAAACAGATTATCTGGATCATCTTTCTCTTTTTGAAGTAATACTCTTTGGTAATGCTAGTTAAAATATAATTTAACATATGCTGCCATATTTAGAGCTAAGCTGAGGCTGGATGACTTCTTTTTTTATGGGCATCTGTTTTAGAACTTGATTTAAGCTGGTTTCCTGACTGCCAAGAGTTTCATTCAAGTCATTCATCAATTTAATCAATTAGTCATCAGAATGCTTGATTTTTAAAGGAGGTTTGGTTAATAATGGCTTTTGGGGGGTGTTATTAGTTATTCTTGATATTCTTGAAACTGGCTGTTTCCCTCAGGTTACTCCTTCTTTCTTCCACGCAGGTTTACAGTGCTTCACCCGTCTTCCATTGTGGACAATAGCCATTTGGTTTCTTTTGCGAAGTCTTTGGAGGAAGCCATGCTCAGCATCACTGTTTGCATTGTACTTTATCACCAGAAAGACAACCCACATAGAATCGTCATTTTAGTGGTGCCTTCTAAAGATTTACATCAGGTGCTTAGGAGCTTGCGCTTGGAAGCGTCTAGTGGTCCTCCAGAGCCATCTCGCCATTTCCAAGTGAAAGAAAGAGAACAACTCCTTTTAAGGTTTACTGGAAACATATTTGCTTCAAGTAAGTATCAAGAAATCTTTTTGCATATGCTATGGGCTATCAGCCACAAGCTTCAGAAGGAGTCCACTAAACATGTTTTACTAAGGAAATCTTCAAAGAACTGAGGGGAAGCTTTGGAAAAGTAGGAAGAGAAAAAGGCCTTATTTACTTCTTTCTTTCCAGTCTGCTGCTTCTCTTTTTAGAGCATGCACATTCCTTAATGGGCAGACCCTAAGTGACACTTTTAGAAATAATCTTCTCCATAACTTGTATAGCTGCATTCAAGCTAGGATCATCTCTTTCCTACACCAGTGTCGTTGCCTCATAAATATTCCTCTGTTTTCACTATTAGCCATGTGAAATGGAATGTATCAATATTTCCATAGAGTAATAACCGTGATCTTTTAAAAATACGAGTCATACTTTATTACTTCCCTGATTAAAACTTTGTAATTACCTCCTATTCCACTTTAAATAATACCCAAACTCTATGTTGTCCTACAAAGAATCTAACGTGAGGTCGGTGGACTCCCAAGAGACGAGTGGATAGACTATATTCCAGCATAACTGTATTATTTATAATTCCAGTTATTCTATTTTATATATATATAAAAGACTACGCCGGGAAGGAATCAATAAGCTTCACCAAAGTCCAAAAGGGACCATGGCACAAAAGTGGTTAAGAACCTCAGATCCAGATGACATAACCCTGCTTACCTCTTATCTTTATATTTATCTAGTGATCTTTTATTTCCATTATAAATCTTACCACAACTTGAAATTACTTATTTATTTGTTTATATATTTTTCATTCTTATATTTATGTTCTTCACTGGAATGTAAATTCGATTAGGGCAGTGACTGTGTCTTTCTTGCTATGTACCCTTGAGCCTAGAATAGTGCCTGGTATATCAAGGGATTTCAATAAATATGTAGTGAATGAATGAATATATGATGATGCTGAGGAGGACAAACAGGGTGAGTGACTACGAGAGGTGGCAGGAGATGTGGGAGAAGTGAGGGAATGGGTGAGACAGAAGAGATAAAAGGAGGGAAAGAGAAAAGGGAG
>NW_006774670.1:2359630-2374078 GCF_000442215.2 Lipotes vexillifer
AAAGAGAAAAGGAAGAAAAAGAAGAACAGAGAGAAAACAGCTGTGTGAGAGAAGAGAGAAAAAGAGCTTTGGGGGAGTTGCCCTCACAGCCATTTCTTTTTTATTGATTCAACCCCTTTTCCTTTCTAACTCCTTTCCTTGAGGCAGAATAATATCAAACAGCATGCATGTAAAGATGAGGTGCGGGGGAAATTCAAAAATGGGTTTTGTGGGAATTTCTGGCCCAGGAGTCCTGTGATAGACTTGACTTGAAGTAAGAGTCTCTGTTTACTTATAAATTAATATAGATCTCATTGATTTTTAAATGGTGCCTATTTTCTCTCTAATTCTGGAAATTACTCTAAGCTCTGCTGGCTCTTTGCTCTCTGTGGCTCCAAAAACGATGTGGCTTAAAGCTGAGGCTGCCCTGTTTTTGGTATCTCAGAAATAAGTGAGATTCAAAATGTCCCAATTTGAAGTATGTCTTCCACTTTTGCATGCAGAGTCTCAGCCATCTGAGCCAGCTGATGGGACCTATGGAGTGAGTGACAGAATGTCAGAAAAAGGGGAAGGGAAAGAAGAGGAGGAGACGAAGGAAGGGTGGAAGATATCCCTTCCTACTTGGCTTCCGGAGTAGAAACTACACTAGGATAATCCCTCTGAGAGAGTCAAAACCTGGAAGTGTCCCACCCAAACTAGTGATGCAAATGACTTCCTGTAGTACTTGGGACAGCAGCTGTGTTTACCTCCTGCTCCAAACAGGAGAGAGTTACTGTGCTTCTCATAGGCAACGGTTGAGTGTACTATTGCCTATAATGAGGAATAGGGAGTATATGCTAAAATAAGAGTGCCTGGAGACAGGTAGCATGTGTGCGGTCCCTCCACATAGGAATGAAGAACTCCTCTTTACTCAAAGAAAATGAGCCAGTCAGGATGCCAGGATCCTTTCTCCTTTGCCTTTTCTAGAGACTTATGGCCAGATCTGGAGCTTCACTGGATTTTCTCCATCTAAGAGGAGCAAGACCCTCAGTAAAGAATTGATACCTGATCCTTCCATCAGGGCCTGTGGTAGCCTCTGTGAATCTCAGATACAAACTGCCAGAGGTTGTCTGCCTGGAGGTCCTCCCCTCAATCCATCCCCACCCTCTTCTCTAGTCATCTCCTACTGTATTTTCCTATCTCACTTATACTGATCATGTTTGGAGAAGCTTTTCCTGTCTTTCCTGATTACATCTGTTCTTATTTTACTTATTCAGATCCTTATGTAATTCTCTTAGTGGACATGGTCATAGATATAATCTTCTATTTATTTTTTACTTGTTTGATCAATGTCAGTGTCTCTGACTACAGTGCCATGAAAGGAGGGCCTGTTTTATTGGTGGGCCTGTTTTATTTTAGGGAGGTGCCTAAAAGCTAGAAGAAGTATTTGTTTGAAGAATGAAGACAAAAGCTTTGGAACAAACTTAACATTATAGTATTGTGTGATTAAAAGTGTTTAAAACTTTAATTAATAAATTTAGATGACGGCCCTCTGAGAAATATCAAAATCTCTATATTCCTTATATAGAATACAGATGGTTCTTTTGACTGAGGACCTCGGGACATGGAGATAATTTCTACTTCTAAGAGAAAATAAGATAGGTGTTCCTTTGGTTTTTATATTGGCCTTTGGCATTCTTCTGGACACAGCTAGAATCTTCTTTCTCTCTCTAGGTTAGAGCTGTTGATTCAGCACTTAAGCTTTCTATTGCATCACATCTAAGCCCCCAGTGCTCAGAAAATTCATAAAGTGCTAGGAAACGGGCAGACAGAATTTTATATAATGACACCTTAGCACCACTCATAACATCGAGTAATGCCCCAAAGAGGTCTGTGTGTGTCCAAGTTGCCCCAAATGCCCTTTGGCACAGAGAAAGTTTTCCCAGACACACGTGTTAGAATGCCCTTCCTTTCACTCACTTAACAAAGATTCCCTGTCCTTATGTACATTATATTTTACTAGAGAGACACAGAGAAGAAGCAAATAAATAATAAAATGTACAGCTTAATGAGATGGAAAGTTCCTTACAGAAGAATAAAGGAAAGGAAATAGAAAGTCTCAGAGAGAGTGGCAGATTTGTAATTTTAAATAGACTCGTCAGAGAAAGTGCCATTTCAGCAGAGACTTGAAGATGAGAGAGCAAGCCATAATCCTATCCCAGGAGAATTTGTCCCAGGCAGGGCAAGGAGGCTGGGATGGCTGGATGAGAGGGAGGGAGAGGAGAGGAGGTAGGTACTGGTCATGCCTTGAAGGCCATTCCAAGGACTTTGCCTTTTATTCTAAATGAAGTGGGGAGCCAAGAAGGGTTTTCACCAGGGGCGTCACATGATCTGGGTCAGATTATATCTGTGTTGAGATTAGATGGTATAAGGCAAGTGTAGCAGCAGGGAGACAGGTTAATGAGCCATTGCAATGAATCAAGCAAGGGATGATGGAGGCTTAGAGGCAAAGGTATTAGAAATTGTTTCTGGTATTTTTGCCATAAGCATCTTTGCCATAGACATCTTTGCCGCAAGTATTTTTACTGCATAACTAATTATCCATAAGGCAATTTTGCCATAAAAGGTATAATGGCAAAAAATAAAAGAGGGACATTTAAAAGCACATAATGAAACATGATAAATGAATAACAAAATTATAAAGACTTTACTGTGACACAAAATATTTAAATACAGTTAAAATGTGTGTAGATTCATGACAATGCTGCACAGATAACTGATTTTATTTTGTGGGTTGTACCTAAGCACTTGTCTTCCAAGTCTTTTGTTCATAGTATTTTATACATTTTTTTTTACTTGTTTATTCGTCTTTCTGTTTGGCATCGCACTTTTTCTTATTCACTAAAACTTCATCCTTCAGAGAGAGGTATCAGTTTCCATATACTAGGGTGCATATTTGTAACTGAGCTTTGTGTTGCATTGCAAAACCTTCTACACTCTTTGTCCTTTGCATATTGTCACATGTCTGTTGACAGATGTTCCAAAGTTCTATGGGAAATGTGGGTTCAACTCTGGGCCTGCCAGGCTCTCAGTCTCAGCCTTTTTCTCCCCCAGTGTAGTGTGTTTCGAAATAAGAAACCAATTCTTGGGGTAAAACATCGTCATCTGTCATGATATTCTTTTTGTATATGTCAAACCAAACTGTTAACCAGTTATTTTATCTTTTACAGCAAAATTGCCTTATGGCAAGATAGTTATATGGCAAAAATGTGGTGGAAAAAAGCCTTGTGGCAAAGATGTCTACAGCAAAGATGTTTATGGTGAAAGTACCTAGAACTGGTGGAGGTGTGTTAGGACACAGAAATATCCTGAGCCAGTGGTTCTCATGAGAGTATTCTGGTTCTCTGTGTTGGTAGCATGTCACTTCTTCATGTGACTTTTCTAAGCAAAAGCATATAGGTCTATGTTTGTACTTCCTATGTCTTCAATGAAAAATATTCCAATATGCATTATTGAGAAGAAAATACATTGCTATAAAAAATATCTAGTAACTCACAAAATATAAATAAATAAATAAATTCTTTAGTTCTTTAAATGACAAATATTTATTGTATAGCTCCTATCCTACTATCCCTACTAGGAACTATGTACATAATATGTTGATGAGAAAGAGGTTCTCAAAATGTCAACTAATGATTGCTTTCGTAATTTTGGTATGTAATGAGTGACTTTTGGTTTTACTTCTCTAAATATGCCAGAGTGGGAGAAAAAAAAAATAATGCAATTTCTTTGTGCTATTTGTTCATTTTTGGGTTCTGTTTTTTTCTGTGACAAAGGGTCTTCAAAATATAGTGTTACATCTTAGCAACAGTGAAACTCCAACTTAAGTCTACATAATACTTTCTTTGATAACACTAAAATCATGCTATTTATTACTAGTAAATCCTCAATAATTTCATCCTTATTTCATATATAAATGTGATTCTTAGAGATTTACATTACAAATCTTTATTTTTTAAAATTAACTGGCAACACGAGGTAGATAAGTTTTAGAAATAGGTAGAACCAATGTGACTACGCCTCATCCTCCAATCTTTATATACTTATATACATTATCCCTTATAAGTAATTGTATACCTGGCAGGGAGTATTGTTTAAGGGGTGGAAGGAGAAATTTACTAAATTATATTCTGTTGGGACAAAAGTAGCAACATTTTTCTTGGTAGTACTGTAGTGGCATGGAAGTAGAAGTTTGCTAAGTATTCCCACAGTGATCTAGAAACTCTAACTTACTATTTACTAGATGACATTTCAGTGACTCCAAATAATTTATCTTTTTTTTCTTTTTCCCTTTCTTTTTCTTTCTTACCAGAATGAAACTTTTAAAGCAAACCCTGGCTAGTCATGCCTGTCCTAGTATGTCCTAGGAATCTGTTTTGTTCAAGGAGCCAGGTTGCCTCTAAAATGTAGACTTAAGCAAAGGGACATACTCCTATACCTTCCATAACCTGGAGTTATTCCAATTCTAGATTTAATTGTGCTTTAGAAATTCACCAAAATGACCTCTAGCAGTCAAAACAAGGAGAAAAGTATTAGTGTCATCTACATCTCTCACAGAATGCAAGAGGGAAAGCTTCCCATGAGAGAAAGAGAGAGAAAGAGAAAGCTCTGGGCAGTCAACTTTCAGGCCTCTGAGAGCAGCAGAAAGTTGCAGCTTAGATATAAAAGCTTCATATTGACAGTCTTTAAAAAAATTTAAGTGGGTTGTTTTTTGTCATACAAATTCAAAACAATGTAAGAATCCGTCTTCGTTCTCATTTGCTGTCATTGCTATTATTTACCGAGCCTTTATTATGTGCCAGGCCCTGTGCCAATCATTCTATCCATACTACCTCATTTCATTCCCAGAACAATCCTAGGATGTAAGTTTTATTTCTCGTTTTAAAGGTAAGGAAGTTAAGGCTCCAAGAAGTTCAGAGATGTGAAAGAACTGGATAAATATTATGGTGTAGGTAAATATTAGAGGCTGAACATGGATCTAGATCTTTATGTCAGAAACATATTATAACCGCTACATTACAGCTTACTTTTAAATTTTGCTAAGGGTAACACACACTTGCCTTACGAATACCACAGTGTCTGTTTTACTGTTGCGGTGAGAAGGTGAAATATCCTGACTGTCATGGTAAAACCCCCAAGAGTGAAATGTTATGTTCACTAAAGCTCCATTATTTTCAGTGGACAGTTGAGAAGACTTTTACATATGCTTGTTTGGGGAGAATTCACCAGGTTTTAATAGAAATTTCAGTAACTATTAAATCTAGAAACTATTCCATTTGGAAGTTCTAGAACAGCACTGTATTTCTGCATAGTGAAAATGTTTTATATGTGTACTCTCCCATATGGTAGCTACTAGACAGATGTGGCTATTGAACATTCAAAATGTGGCTAGAGCACCTAAGGAATTGAATTTTTGATCTTAATTAGTTTTAACTTTAATTTTAAAAGCCACATTTTGCTAGTGGCTACCGTATAGGAGAGCACAGTTCTAGAATGTCTGTTGTGAGGTCGTGATAGTGTGCAACGTGATATGAATAGTTAAGTGAAAGGAAAAATGTCATTCTTAAAAAGTGAAAATAATTTTCTAAGCAGAGAAAGAGAGGAGTATTTTCAATGGTTTCTTGTTGTAGCAAAATGGAATAGAAAAAGAAAATCAGACCAGTGATGACTCCCACAAATGCATAAAAAAAGAAAAAGAAAATCAAAGATTATTAGATCTAGAAGCAGCCAGAGAGCACCTGGTCCAAGTATAGATGAGAATCATTTTAGTAATTTATACAGTCTCAGCCTAGTGCTGGTTTATTAGGTTATGTTTTGACAAGAGGTATTGACACAAAAAAGACAAATTTTTTTAACATGAATGATTATTTGGATTTTTAAAAAATAAGTAAAAAAAGTGGTATATATTAATAGTAACAAATGCATTTTACTTCTGTTTAGGCAATGGGAAGGATTATGGAAAAGACTACAAGCTGATTTTTCATTTACAAAGGAAACCTAGACTGGAACTCCAAATCAAAGAGGTGGATGAATTTGGAAACTATAGCTGCCCTCATTATAAGGGTACCATTGTAGTTTATAAAGTACCTAAAGAAAAGATAGTCCACAACTTGGATCAATCTCTTATACTTAATGAAAACAATTATCAGTTGCCAATTTGCAAATTACCATTGAAATTGCCAAAGGTGAGTCATTTTACTTCCCTAATTACTGTATTTTGTTAATTCTCTATAATTCTCTACCAAATTCAATATTGCATAAATACGGATACTTGTGGTTGAAAGAAAAGATAGGAATAATGTTGATAAGGAAGGATAAGCTACAAGAGTGATAGAATGCATGTCAGGATTTCTACTTTCTTCCATATCAACTTTGTAATAGGAACAATTCAAGTTGGTCTGGCCCTGACAGTATGTTGTTAATGACTATTGAAAACATGTCATTCATTTCCTGTAATTGATTCTGAGTAACTAAAAAAATCATTTATAAAAATATAGAATACCTTTCAGAACACAACAATTTTTGAAAAATCATGTGGTGACAAGGAAAATGACATCAAAATATTTTCAGTGAGACTTACCAAATCCTGCACGTTTGTTTTAAGAGTTAATTACTCTTTCATTTCTGATTTTGTTTGAGTTCTTTTTTTTTTTCTTTTTGGTTAGTCTAAAGTTTTGTTAATTTTGTTTATCTTTTCAAAGAACCAACTGTTAGTTTCATTGATCATTTATACTGTCTTTTCAGACTCTATTTCATTTATTTCCACTCTAATCTTTATTATTTCCTTCCTCGATTAAATTTGGACTTTTTTATTCTTCTTTTTCTAGTTCTTTCAGGTGTAAAGTTAGCTTATTTGCAATTTTTCTTGTTTCTTGAAGTAAGCCTGTATCGTCATGAACTTTCCTCTTAGAACTGCTTTAGCATAGATGTTGGTATGTCCTGTTTCTGTTTTCATTTGTCTATGTAGTTTTTGCTTTTGTCTTCAAATTCCTAATGACTCATTGGTTATTCAGTAGGATGTTGATTAATCTCCCCATTTTTGTGAATTTCTCAGTTTCTTCTTGTAGTTGATTACTAGTTTCATGTCACTGTTGTTTGGAGAAGATGCTTGACAGGATTACAATCTCCTTGAATTTATGGAGACTTATTTTGTGACCTAACACGTGACCTATTTGGAGAATAGTCCACATGCACTTGAGAAAAATGTGTATTCTGCTGCTTTTAGATGGAATGTTCTTTCTCTATATATATCTATTAGGTTCATTTGGTTTAATGTGTTGTTTAAAGTTGATGTTTGCTTATTAATTTTCTGTACGGATGATCTATCATTGATGTAAGTGGAATATTAAAGTCCCTTATTATTACTGTATTGTTGTCAATTTCTCCCTTTAGGTCAGTTAATATTTGCTTTATTTATTTTGGTGCTCTTATACTGTCTGCATATATATTTATAAATGTTACATCTAGAGAAGAAGTTACAACTGACACCACAGAAATAAAAAAGATCATAAGAAACTAATACAATTATATACCAACAAAATAGGCAAACTGCAAGAAATGGATAAATTCCTAGAAACAAAAAATCTTCTAATATTCAGTCATGAAGAAATAGAAAATCTGAATAGACTGATTTCTTGTTAGGAGATTGAAACAATGATCAAAAACTTCCCAGCAAACAGAAGTCCAGGACCAGGCAGCTTCATGGATGAATTCTAACAAACATTCAAAAGAATATTTACTATCTATCCTTCTCAAACTCTTCCAAAATATTGAAAAGGAGGGAACACTTCCAAAATTTTTTTATGAAGCCAATATTACCCTGATACCAAAACCAAACAAGGATGCCACAAAAAAGAGAAAATTACAGGCCAATATCCTTGATGAACGTAGATGCAAAAATCCTCAACAAGATGTTAGCAAAGTGAATCCAACAATACATGAAAAGAATCATACACCAGGATCAAGCGGGATTTATCCCAGGGATGCAAGGATAGTTCAACATCTGCAAATCAATCAATGTGTTATACCACATTAACAAAATAAAGGATAAGAATCATATGATCATCTCAATAAAAGCAGAAAAAAATTTTGACAAAATTCAACATCCATTTATAATAAAAATGATCAACAAAGCAGGTATAGAGAAAATGCCATACATGACAAACCTACAGCAAACATCACACTCAATGGTGAAAAGCTGAAAACATTTACACTAAGATCAGGAACATGACAAGGATGCCCACTCTTGCCACTTTTATTTAATTTAGTATTAAAGGTCTTATCTACAGTAGTTAGACAAGAAAAATAAGTAAAAGGAATCCAAATTTTAAAATTGTCACTATTTGCAGATGGTATAATAATATATATAGAAAACCCTAAAGACACTATCAAAAGCTGCGGGAACTAATTCATCAATTCAGTAAAGTTTCAGGATACAAAATCAATATATAAATAAATCTGTGGTATTTCTATACACTAATAATGAACTATCAGAAAGAGAATTTAAGGAAACAATCCCATTTACAATTGTATAAAAAAAAAGCCAGTAATAAATTTAACCAAGGAGGTGAAAGGCCTATACACTAAAAATTGTAAGACATTGATAAAAGAAATTGGAGAAGATACAAATAAATGGAAAAATACCCTGTGCTCATGGATTGGAAGAATTAAAATGGGCAAAATGTTCATACTAACTAAAGCAATCTACAGGTTTATTGCAATCCCTATCAAAATTCCAAAGGCATTTTTCACAGACCTAGAACAAATAATTTTAAAATTTGTGTGGAAACACAAAAGATCCCAAATAGCCAAAGCAATCTTGAGAATGAAAACAAAGCTGAAGGGACGAAGCATCTTGATTCAAACTACATTACAAGGCTATAGTAATCAAAACAGTACGGTATTGGTATAAGGACAGACACACAGATCAATGGAACAGAACTGAGAAGCCAGAAATAAACCCATACATATAGACAATTAAATTATGACATTGGAGCCAAGAACATACTACAAAGAAAGGATAGTCTCCTCCATAAATCATTTTTGGAAAACTGGACATCCACATGCAAAAGACTGAAACTAGACCAGTATCTTACACAATGCATAAAAATTAACTCACAATGGATTAAAGGCTTGAGTGTAAGACCAAGAAAATCCTAGAGGAAAACATAGGCATAACATCCTTGACATTAGTCTTAGCAATGTCTTTGTAGATCTGACTCCAAAGGCACAGGAAACAAAAATGAAAATAAACAATTTCAACTACATCAAACTAAAATGCTTCTTCATAGTGAATGAAATCATCATCCAAATAAAAGAACCTACTGAATGAGAAAAAATATTTACAAATCATATATCTGAGAAGGGGTTAATATCCAAAATACATAAAGAATGCATATAATACAACAACAAATACAGAAGCAACTCAATTAGACAGTGGGAAGAGAAACCAGATAGACACTTTTCCAAAGAAGACATACAGGTGGTTGATAGGCATATGAAAAGATATTCAACATCACTAGTTATTAGGGAAATGAGAATCAGCACCAAAATGAGATATCATCTCAAACCTCTTGTATAGAATAGCTATTATCAAAAAGACAAGAAATAGCAAGTATTGGAGAGGATGTGGAGAAAAGGGAATCCTTATACACTTTGGGGTTGGTGGTAATGTAAATTGATCCAGCCACTATGAAAAACAGTATGAAGATTCTTCAAAAATAAAAAATACAACTACCATATGATTCAGCTCTTCCCCTGCTGGGTATTTATCCAAATAATATAAAAATACTAATTTGAAAAGATATATGCACCCTATCTTCATTGTGGTATTATTTACAATAGCCAAGCTATGGAAACAACCTAAGTGTCCATTGATGGATGAATGGGTAAGGAAGATGTGGTATATATACACAATGTCATACTACTCAGCAATAGAAAGAATGAAATCTTGTGATGTGCAATAACATGGCTGAACTTTTATGGTACAATGCTAAGTGAAATAAGTCAGACAGAGAAAGACAAATACCATGTGATTTCACTCATCTGTGGAATCTAAAATACAAAAAAATGATCAAACAAACCAAAACCAAAACAAACTCATAGATACAGATAACAGATTGGTGATTACCAACCAGAGAGGAGTGGGGTTTGGGGGACAAAATGGTTGAAGATGTCAGTTGTATGGTGATGATTGGTAACTAGATTTTTGGTGTTGTTCACTTTGTAGTGTATACAGATAGCAAATTGTAATGTACACCTGAATCGTATATAATGTATTCATAACATACCAATTTTACCTCAATCTTTAAAAAGAGTTAATTACTTTTTTCTAAAATTCTTATTCTTATCAGGAGCATAGGAATGAATTCTCTCGACACGTGAAACAAAAAGTAAATAATTTTATTGTTGTATGTACTATTTCTTTCAGTGATCTTGTACTTCTAAACTACATTCTAATGAGAAATATAACTGAAAAATTTACCACTCCAGAGGAAGAACAAACTTTTTATCATTTAAAGAAAGCCAGAAATAGTTTTACATGGTTTTACTTGTGTTATGAATAGCAGAAACATGTTTTCTATGGGATTAGATCTTGTACTGATTTTGAATAAATTAGTAAAGTAAGTCATTAATTTGACAAATATTGAACTTCTGAAATAGGAAATGTGCTATGCTAAGCATTCTGATAAATACAGAGCTATATACATGCCCTAAAGCTATGTTGTCCTGGATGCAGCCACTATCCACATGTGTCTATGGAGCACTTGAAATATGGCTAGTCCAAATTTGGATGTACCGTGTCAAATACACATTGGATTTCAAAGAGTCAGTACAAAAAGATAGAAAATATTTCGTTATTTTGGTCATAATGATTTCATTATAATAAGTTATAATATTTTGGTTAAACAAAAATATATTATTAAAATTAATCTCATATGCTTAAAAAGTTTTTATGTGGCTAACTAGAATAGTTGAAATTATGTGTTTCAAACTATATTTCTATAATTCTATAGGACATCATTGCTCAAAATTGTTTACAATCTAGCAGAGTATGCAAAACATGTATACAAAATCACCTTGTAAGATTGTGAATAATTAGACTAATGGTATAAACAGTGTATGAATAGTTATTCAGAGGAGGGAAATTGTTTTTCTGGAAGCTAAAATCAATAGAAGTTTCATGGTGGTTGTGGCATTTTATCTGAGCTTTGTAAGTTTGTAGAAACTTGGCCATTGGGAATGAAGAAAAAAGTATGTTAGGCTGAGGAAATGGAATGAATTTGACCGGGGATGGTAGGCAGGAATTCAGAATTCGTATAACCACCATTAAAATAATTTCTAATGTGCCAAAGATCTTTCAAATGCTTTCCATGCACTGTATCATTAAATCCTCACAAAAATCATATGAAGCATTATCACTGTTCTCATTTTATAGGAAACTGAGGCATAGAAATTTTAGGCAACTTGCCCATGGACCCGTAACTAAGTAAGTGTCAGAAGTGGGATTCATACCCAGAAAATCTGCTTCACACATAGGCAACCACTGTGTGCTATTTCCTCTTTAGCAGATAACACTAGGATTCCTAGTCAAGGATACAGGATGGATTTTAGGACATTCGGGTTCTCCCAGGAAGTTGTATGACAATTTCATGTATACCATGCTTTAGTGTAGAGGTGATATTAAAATTATTTCACAAATGATAGGACATGGGTTCTCATCATTCACATTGAAAGTAGCCATTTGAGCAGGGTCCTAGAGACATTAACCCTTTACTTGCTGGTTTGGGGGAGATCCTGGAGTTCTTGGGAGGCATGTGTAGGGTAGCATAGTCTAGTAAACCACTGATAGTGAAAATTATATTTTAAGAATGGTATAGCTAGGGCAGTGTATACCCACTATCGGTTTTTCCTCTGAGAGTTTTCATTTCCATCTTAGGGACTTTGCCCTTGCTGTTCCCTATGTTTGGGGGTCTCTTCCCTTAGATAGTCATGTAACTGGTTCTCATTAGTCAGGTCTCAGCTCAACTATCACCTCTTTATCCTTATTCCTCCATCTCCTTATCTCAAGTCACTCTTTAACTCCTGACCCTTTAAAAACTTACTTCGTAATGCTTATCATCAATTGAAATTATTAGATTTATTTATTTATTTTTATTTAATTTCGACTTGACTTTCCTCCTTGAGAGAGCAAGTCCCATGAGCTAAGGACCTTGTCTACCCTATTCCGGCTCTAGCGTCAATAATTAGAACAGTGTTGGGCATATTGTAGGCACTCTAAATACTTGTGACTGGATGAATGCGGGGAGGACTATAGAGTTCATTAGGTTCTAAAAGTTTAGGAACTGTTGACTTAAAGGAATCCTTGAGTTCTCTCACATCAGTGGTTTAGAGCCTAGCTATTCAAACACTTAGCTGGCAGGCCAAGGAGCTGATTGGATCAAAATGAAGATTTGAGAGCAGAGAAAGGATACATCAGGGGTGACCTCTTGGTAGCTTGATTTAGCACTTTACTTCCTAAGATACCTGTGTTGTTCTGATGTATGGGGTGAGCAGAGGGAGACAAGTAAGGGGGGATGTTGGAATTCTCTGGTAGGAAGTGGTGAAAGTCTCACTGTGATGATGGTGGATGATGGAAAGGAAGACTCCTATGTGAGAGAGGACACACTTGAGGTATAAAATGTGACCCTAATTCAACTTTCAGTTTGCAGTGTTTTCTCTGTGGCCTATCTGACATTGTGAGTTAATTAGCCAACTTAGCCAAGCTATATAATTAAGGGGTTTATATAGATTTTCCTCAAGGCAAGTCTGTGCTAGTGATCGTCCATATCTTTTGCATGAGCTCTTCCTCTGCTTTGATTCTAGAACAACACTCTCCACCTGCTTGCCTGAGCAGTCCCTACTGGTCATCCCATACAGCTCTGCTGAAGTGTGACTTCTCCCTGGAAGCCTTTCCCGACCTCCCCTTCAAACCAAGTTAGGTGTTCCTGGTGTGTGTTTCCACAACATTCTACACTTTTCCTATCAGTGCAGTTATCTTATTTTATCATAATCCCTAGCTTTCCAATAGACAAGTGTTCCTCAACCTTTTTTTGTTTGTTTTTGCCTTCCTAAGGGATCTTTAGACTGTATGTCTGTTTATGCATTGTATGTATATCTATGTTTTATACGTTAAAAGTTTAAGCTTTTTTGTCTTGCCCAAGAGCAAATTTTCTCTCCTTGAGAGTGATGTTACCTTGGTTGGGAATTAGTGCAATCAACCATACAAACATATCCACTGTCGTGCTCAATTTGTATTGTCGGTGCCAAGCATAGTACACATTTGATAATTATTTGTAAATTATTAGATAAATGAGACAATTTTTCAAACCTTAAAATTGTCCAACCTTGAAATTTATCATCTTGAAACTATATTGGCATTTTTAAAAAACATTACATTTTAAATGTCTGCTGCCTTTCATATATTAATCTATAGCCAGTATGCCACCTGTTTTTTTTTTCTCCAAATTGGTTTGTATAGGGATTTCCGGATTCACTCTTTTGGCCCTTTCTCATGCCTAAACTAAGTTTTCACAAGTAACTTTTTGGCATTGAGAAGGAATCTGTGGCTGGAGAAATTTTTTTCCTCACTTAAAACTAACATACCTAAATGGGAATTGAAACCATGACCTCTGTTTTTATGAGAACAGACTTCTTCCATAAAGTTCATAATTAAAAAAAAAGGCATCTCAGCTAGGCAGTATTAGAATGTGCTATTTTTCAGGAAATGGAAGTAGTCACATTATATGGAGCTTAGCATTAATGAAAACTACATTATGCATACATTTATGGACGTGGCATAAATTAGGTGAAGGCATCTGTCAAAACTCAAAGTGTTTTCCACAGAGAAGGCAAGCAGTAGATATTCATATATATGTATATAGATATAAACACGCACATATTCACATAAAAATAATTATAAGATGTGACCTTAATGTACTATGTCTGTTTCCCAAAGATGTGAAGATATCGCCCATTACTTCATGCTTGTGAGGATCTCTTATTTTTCAGCCTCCATATTCCATTCATTCATATATTAATTCATTCAACAAACACTTCTTGTCTTCATGGGCCGGGCATACAGTGGTGTTCCTATGTATATGGTCTCATTCTTCCCTTGCCTCTCTACAGACTACTCTCAACTCAGAGGGCAGAGTGAGCCTTTAAACCATCAGCCAACTCCTGCCTCTGCTCCGAACCCTGTAATGACTTGGTTTCAGATATCTCCATGGCTAACACCTTCATCTCCTTCACTTTGATCAAATTTCATCTTCTCTCTGAGGCCCACCTTGATTCTATTTCTTATTGCAATCAGCTGCAACACACACAGCCTGACACTCCTGATCCTCCTTAAATTGTTCTGATTTTTTTTTTTTTTTTTTTTTTTTTTGC
>NW_006774670.1:2374489-2376807 GCF_000442215.2 Lipotes vexillifer
GTATCGTCCCGGACCGGGGCTCGAACCCGTGTCCCCTGCATCG
Organism: Lipotes vexillifer; assembly: GCF_000442215.2. NCBI lineage: Eukaryota > Metazoa > Chordata > Mammalia > Artiodactyla > Lipotidae > Lipotes > Lipotes vexillifer. The sequence continues at coordinate 2,374,533 of NW_006774670.1, forward strand.
GCAGGCGGACTCTCAACCACTGCGCCACCAGGGAAGCCCCTGCTCTGATTTTTTTCTTTCTTCGAAAGCATTTTTATCTTTGAACATGTATTTCCTCATTTATTATGTTTATCATAGGAGCACCTTCACTCCACAACCAGGACATAAGTTCCTTGAGGGCAGGGACCTTTATCTGTTTTGTTCAACGATGAATCACAAGGACCTAGAATAATGTCTGGCATACGTTAGGTGCTCAACACATGTTTGTTACATGGGTGAATTCATAAATAGAGCTTGCATGTTAAATACCAAAAGTTTAAAGAGGGACATAAGAAGCATCAAGAAGAAAAGTAAATTAGCATCAGCGGATAGACAGAATTCACAGTGGACACTTACAGACGGGATGGCCAGTAAGGGCTTCACTGTGGAGGTGTCTTTGGGCTGAGTAGTTACAGTGACAAGAGCCTGTGTGCTCGTGCGGCCAGGAGGGCACCCAGGGAGGCAAGCACCCAGACTGCAATGGGCATAAACTTCTCATCAAGGACTCGAAGGAAGACTATCATGGTGAATGCACACATGAGGGACAGAGAAAAGGGATGAGGTTTGAGAGACAAAGAGGGTCCTGGTGATAGTTCACGTTTCAATACGATCTTCTGAAAACGATCACATAGTCAATACATGTGAAAATGTATGGCTGAAAAGAAGAATGATTTATCTCTAAATTTTTCCTAAGTTATGCTTCAAACTTCCTCATTTTACAGAATATTCAAGTCAATTCAGTTCACATTATGTCTATTTGTGCTTTGGCAGAAACAAGGCAAGTTTCAGAGAACTGTCAAAGATTATTTTAGGTGGCAGGAAGTGGCATGCGTGTGTGCTTTTGAAATCAAGTCACATAGGTGACTGTCGGTGCTGTTCCATTATTTGCACCAACTTGGTGTGGCTGCCTTTGAGTGCTGACTCTTCCTGTCTGCTCAGAGGCTTTGCTTTGAAGGAGAGAAGGGCTCCAGGTGGCTGCTTCTGTGGACTCTGAGGCTGCAGCATCCCAGTCATACATAACCTTCACATTTACGTAAGCCAGCTGTTGACCCAAGTTTTGCTTAGCCTGAACTTCCTCTTTTTTTTTTTTTTAAATGAACTCCTGACATGTGATTTCTAGTAAATAATGATATTGCTTCAACACTTACTTTCTCACCACATTAAATAATTTGCTGTGTCAAAGGGAGGACGCATGCAGAGGCTGATGCGACATTCAGTTCTTCAGAATCACCACTTTCTTACCACTTTGGACTTTCATTGCCATATCCCTGCCCTGTCAGGGTTGACTTTCCTTTCTTTTTTCTTTTGGCCGCACTGCGCAGCATGTGGGATATTAGTTCCCCAACCAGGAATTAAACCCACGCCCCCTGCAGTGGAAGCATGGAGTCTTAACCTTAACCACTGGACCTCCAGGGAAGTCCCTTGACTTTCTTTCCTATGTGATTATTTTTTTCCCCCTAACGATATTGACTACTAGAGAACAACCGTGATTAAATAAATGAGAAGTTTCCCACTACTGAAAATTTTTACACTCACAGGCACTTCAATTATACCCAGGCTTTTTAGTTGTAATAGTTTACGAAATTATATTAAGGTTCAACAATGAAATGGAACTTTTAACGCTATTGGTAACTATTAAGAAAGCAGATTAGAAAAAGCATGGATCTTAAAAAGCCTGTAAGAGAAATCAGGGTTGTGTGTGTTGGGGGGAATGATGAATTTAAAATAACAATAGTGAATTTAAAATAGTAATTTAAAATTTTTTGATAAGTTAGTTTCATGCTTTCTATACAAGAGTTAATTACAATACTATGTTGCTTCATACTCCACCCCCTACCAATTATAGAAGAAAGTCACTAGAATCTTGGTAAGTAGAGTTATCATGTCAATTTCTTTAACCTGTGAAAGTTTTAAAAGCCTCCTCACTCTTCCCAGTGTTTCAATGCTGGCGCCCCTGGCGCTGCCTAGACATGCCCTTCCTACCTGTAGTCTAAACTTCCTCTAAGCCATCAGAATGATCTTCAAAGACACAGTTTTGACCATATCAGTGAAAAATAGACTTTATATTGTACATGACATTTGAAAGGAAGAAAATGAGCAAAACTGGTTTAGTCAGCAACAGGATGCTGCATTCTGTTTTGGAAAGTGCTTTGCCCACCGATTCAATCAGAAGAGAACCTTTCCCTTCTCTTTTCCTTCTCCTTCCTCTTCTGCTTCCCCCTCCCTTTCCTTGTCTTTCTCCTCCCATCTCTTTCCC
>NW_006774670.1:2376817-2383012 GCF_000442215.2 Lipotes vexillifer
TCCCCTTTCTCCATCTCTGTCCCTCCTCCTTAACCCTCTGTCCATAAAAGGGAAGGTTTTCTCTGCTCAGTGGGCAGTATAACTAAACCAAGAACTGTGCACTGTTTTGTCATATGACTTTCAATAATTCTTTATTTTATTTTTTTGCGGTACGCGGGCCTCTCACTGCTGTGGCCCCTCCTGTTCCAGAGCACAGGCTCCGGACGCGCAGGCTCAGCAGCCATGGCTCACGGGCCCAGCTGCTCCGCGGCATGTGGGATCTTCCCGGACCGGGGCACGAACCTGCGTCCCCTGCGTTGGCAGGCAGACGCTCAACCACTGCGCCACCAGGGAAGCCCTCAATAATTCTTTCACAAAGGAAGCACGTACATTCTTTCCTGTCTGGGAAAATGTAACAAAAATAGGTAATTGATGTATTTGGATATATTCTGTTAAAATTGTAACATTTAATAAGTAAAAAATGATGTTCATTAATTCAAACAATTTTCTAGTTCATGAACTACAAATCTTTTTTCTCCTGTAGCTATATCAGCCATGTCAATTAACAATTACTAATTAATTGTTAATTACTAATTAAGTGCCTACTATATACGTATTACTCATGTATTATTTCTTTTAGGCCCTCCAAAAAAGGAGGCACTTTTATATATTTTATATATATATATATATATATATAAATATATATATAAAGTAATACATGTCAAAGTCCTAGCTTTCAAGGAAATTACACTCTGGTGCAGGAAATAAAGCATAAACTTTTTAAAAGTTATAAAACAATGCAAGAGATAAATAATTGAATACAACAATACAGTAATATCACAAGACAGAAACTGATGATAAATTGAAAATAAGTGGCCGAGATGGCAAGTTCAGAAAAGGGAGTGGTTCCGGTGGGCTGAGGTGACTTGGGGACACTTCACAGAGCAAGACACATGTAGAGAATATTTACGTTCTGGAGAGGAAGAGAGAAAGAGGCAGCGGGTTCCACATAAGAGGGATGCCATGAGCTGAAACTTAGAAGTAGCAAAGCACCAGGTGTGTTTCAAGAAAGGACAATGAATAGACCTATGTGGCTTGAGTGAAAGATTTGGGAAAATCATATTGGAAAAAAGATGGGTAAAGATTATGGAGGGCCTTGAATGTCTTATTTAGGTCATCCAAATGTCTCTGTGAAATTGTTATAGGGGGATCCTTTAGTCAAAATTTGTCAAAAGAATGTAATTGATTTCATGATATAGAGATCATGTGCAAAGAAGAGATTCAAACCAGAGATCCTTAGCATATGAGTAAACAACAAAATCTCTCAGCCACTGGTATTCTTGGAATGACTCTGGCCATAACTGAGGATGAAGAAGTAGGTATCTAGTTTTCGTTGAGCTCATCTTTTGTCCTATAGGTAGAGGCAAGTGTTTGGAAAATTTTAACCAGGAGGGTGACATGATCAAATTTTGCTAGCATATCACTGTGATGCCTATAAGGCTAAATTAGAAAGCGATAAGCTTAGCAACAGTGAAATAATGGGCTAATGAGGTAGTCCTTGGAAGAGGTGGTGAGGGCCTGATGTTCAGACCATAGCAGTAAGGATGGCAAGTAGAGAGCAGAATTGGAGAGAGATTTAGGACTTGGGATCAAATGGACTTGGTGACAGAGTAAACACATATGCGGGTTGGTGCATAGAGGGCACTGGGAGATGGAGGAAGTTGTGGACTGGGTGCTTCCTAGGGTGGCTCCCAGGACTCTGGTTTGTGCTGCTGTCCTATGATACAACTTCGTGTTTCACTGACTTTAGTTTGGGAGTATGTTCAAACTTGCATTTCATCTCTATTCCCCCTAATGCTGTCCCATCTAGTAGATGATTGCAGCTTTCTCCTTGAAGGCCTATCACCAGTCTCCTTTTCTACTCTAGGCTATACAAGTGATAGAGTTGTTTTTCTCAAAAACAAATATGATTTTCACTCTTCTTCTAAAACTTCTCAATTGGCATTTTCTATCTCTTGATCAAAGTCCAAGCCACTTATCCTGGCCTATAAGGCCCTTCACAAAGCCCCACAACTTACCCTTACAAACCCTTACAAACCCTTCATATTACATTTACCCAACTAACATCTTTTGCTCTAGTTCCACTTAAGGTCTCATTTCTTTTACATACTGTGGTCTTAACTGCCTCGTGGCTCTTCCCACAGCTGCCCTTGTGACAGCACTCCATACTTAGCTCTATTATCATCTCTTTAGAAGAAGCCCTTAAATTTCCCAGGCAGAATAAGGTACTACACTGTATCTGCAACCAAAGCACTTTGAATAGGTACTAACTTATGGTCTGTTATAATTTTAATTCATGTAATAAGAAAAGTAATGAAAGAAAAGTAATGATAATAATAACTAATATTTACTGTTATTCCCTGATAGTAACTTGATAAAGCATTTATACCTGTTAAGCCATTTACTAAAAAGGTCAGTGGTTGAAGAAACTGAGGTACAGAGAGGTTTGCTCCAGAGGAAATAAGTAGAGAATGGCAAAGCTACTGTTTGAACCCAAGTTTGTCTGATTCCAATGGTGGAACCACTATACCCAGTGTCTTCTTTTGTGATAGAGCTCCTCAGGGCTGGAAGCATAGCTCATTAAATTTTGTAATCCCATCTCTAGTACACATTCAATAATGTTTTGTTGAACTATTAAAGAATAAATGAATGCATGCTGGGGAAATTGATAAAACAATTAAAGGTGGAGTCTTAATAGCTGACAAAAGCTTTATGTGTTTCCTTTCCCAGATAACAGTTACATTTAGGAGTAGCTTTTCATGCCTACAAAGGAATGATTAATGTGGGGGTTTCACATACTCTGGCCAGGTATGGGAGGAAGATGTTTGTAGCTCTCCAGGCCTTTCCTGGCACATTCACATCACCCTTTCTGTCAGAAAGGCTATTCCTATCTAGAAGAAAAAAAAAAAATCAGGAAATTAAAAAAAATCTGTTAGAATATTCTAGAAAGAATTTTGCTCAGAGTTGAGCAGGAAACTTGACAGGTCTTCATGACTGACAAAAACTTGTTGGGATTATAATTATAAATGAAACAATAAAGAGAGAAGGTAGAAACTTATGCAAGTTCTAATAGTGCTGTGTATCTTTGATTTGTTGAATTGCTTTTAAAATCAATATGGTCTCCCACATAGCTGCATTTATGCATCAAAAGCATCTGCTTTGGCCAGAACTGCTTGGAATAGTGAGCAAAATTTTAACCATATTCACCACAGTTAACACTGACAGAGTGCTTGGTAAGTGCCAGGCGTGTTTGAAGTATTCTCTATGCATTATGTCATTTAATCTTCACTGCAACCCCACGTGGTATGTCTACTGCTTCACCCTGTGGTAGATTAAAAAATGAATCTGGAGACATTAATTTAGAAATTAGGTTTACCTATTCCAGACTGCTTTTGACAACTTTCCTTTACTGGTTCCATGTGTATTACATATATATTTCCTGAATTATCCAGACCTTGCTTACTTTATACCTGCACCCATCCCTAGGGCTCCTTCCTTCTATCTCTGCCAGCTCTTTAGATCATTTGGGGTGTCTTGAATTGGTCTATCTGGTTTCCTGAGTTTCCTAAAGCTGTCTTCTTCTGTGACTAACTCCTTCAAAGGCTGAGAGATACTTAATCCCTTCCTCTTGACAAAGTCATAATCAAATTGAAGCCTTAAAAAAAGTCATTTTCTAAGGAGCAGTTGAAAAAATAATGAAGAAACAAAATGTAAGTTTGGCTGCAGTAAAAGGTGTACAGTTTTAGGGCTTCCCTGGTGGTCCAGTGGTTGAGAGTCCGCCTGCCAATGCAGGGGACACAGGTTCGTGGCCTGGTCCAGGAAGATCCCACATGCCACGGAGCGGCTGGGCCCGTGAGCCATAGCCGCTGAGCCTGTGCATCCAGAGCCTGTGCTCCACAACTGGAGAGGCCACAACAGTAAGAGGCCCGTGTACAGCAAAAAAAAAAAAAAAAAAAAAAAAAAAAAAAAAAAAAAAAAAAAAAAAAAAAAAAAAAAAAAAAAAAGGTGTACAGTTTTAAAACTAAGAAAGATCTGAGCTAAAGAAAGATATGGATGGATATTTCTTCTGGGATTGGTAACAGCCTGATTTCATTTCCAAAAATCTTAATTCCTAGATTTATTTCCAAATGAGACCACTCTGGATCAGTTCTTCTTGCTCTAAACTCAGTTTTTACTTTTTTTCCGCAGTAGGCTTGCTTCTCCGTGGGCTTATTCTGGTCTTTAGATCTTTCTATGTAGAAGCCCTTCCTTTTATTGTGTGGACCAAACCTACAGGAAGTCTGCACTCAGTGTGTAGTTAAAATAATGTCTGTGATGAAAACAATAACAGGATATTTACTAACTGATGCTGGTGTCTTTTAATCTCTATATATTTATTTTAAAAGGTGTGTGTGTGTGTGTGTGTGTGTGTGTGTGTGTAAATTTTCAGAGGCACACAAAAATAGAGGAACTATACAATGAACTTATGTGGACCCATCACTCATCATTTTTCTGCCATTCTTGTTTCATCTAATAGGGTTTTTTGTTTGTTTGAGTATTTTAAAGCAAATCACAGCTATTCTATAACTTTATTTGTAAATAATTCTATAAGTTTCTTTAAAAGGTAAGAACTTTTAAAACAAACAACCACAAAACCATTGCAAAACCCAATAAAATTAGTAGTTATAACTTAATAGCATCTACTACCCAGACCTATATTCACCTACTGATTTACTTTTCTCTTTTTATAGTTAATTTGTTCAAAAACAACATCTAAAAATTGTCCACACATTGCATTTGGTTTGTGGGTCTCCTCCACCACTTGCTGAATTCTCAGTGTAGGTGACGTCCTTTACAGACATCATATTAATCTAGCCTCGTAGCATACTTCAGAGGTAGGAACCATCATCTTTGTTTCACCAGTCTGAGACTTTAGCAAGAGCATTTAGATGGTTTGCCTCGACTTGTATAACCTCACGGGGACAGAGGCTGTGTGAGGACCCAGTATTCAAAGTCATTCTTCTCTCATGCTTTTCCACTTCCCCCATTCCTTGTGCAAGCTGGGTCTTTTGTTTCCTTATGTCTGCCACTTTTGTCACTATGTCATATAGCCTCACATATCGTTTGTCCCCCTTCAGTGTGTTTGACAAATCTAGATCTTCCAGAGAGCCAGAGTGCTTGTACCTTTTGCTGAAACTAATAGAGCAACCATAGCCTCAGATGGTGGCTTCCTTTGTTATCTGGAAGTTTTAGCTCTTGAGCCAGATCTCTATCATCTTGGTTTTAAATGCATAGTCACTTCTAAACAGCCCAATAAGTTCCTCTGTTCTTTCCACATAGTGACATCAGCTCATAGCTCCTCATTTTCAGAGCAGAGATAATGGCCATCCCTTTAACATGATGAAGGCTCCAGCTTTCTCTGGCTTAGGTTATGAGTTCGCATTCCTTGCTTTTTTTGATGATCTATCACTCAGATGTCCTCAAAATGTTCTCTATGGTTTTAAAAGAACACAAATACTTTCCATGCATGTTTACAGTAAAAGAGAGTAAAAGATATGATTCCTGGCAAATAAAAGTCAATGCTCAGTCATGTTTTTCCTAAATTTTGGAATTGTCCTTTTTTTTTTTAGGACAATAGCATACCAGCTTTGAATAAAATAGATTCACATGTAAGGCAGTTATTTTATTTTTAATCCTTTTTAATCCATGATCTTCTGAGTAGATCTCAGATTGGTTTTTGCATGTTTTTATCTCTCTCTAACACTTGCCAAACTTCCCTATTAACAAATAGGGAACAAGTCTCAGGCTCAGAGATCTTGACTGGCAAGAGAATATAATAGAGTTTTGCTTTAACTGTGTTTTTAAGGTTTCCTTGTGTTTATACATGTTATATAGTATTTCCACCTATGACTGAAATATAGTTTCTCTTAAAAATGTAGCTGTGTAGGTAAAAAAGTAATTCTAAAGAAAAATGTTAAGTAATAGCAGCTATTATTTTGAGTACTTATTACATATGGTGCCCTGCTCTAAGTTACATGATATGGCTAAAGGTTTCCTTTAATGGCACTATGAAGCAGATACTATTATCATGGCCATTTTATGAATGAGGCAAGCAAGGCACAAACCTATAAAATCACAAGGTTAAAGGTAATATGATTAGGAGTTGAGCTCTTTCCC
>NW_006774670.1:2383122-2384409 GCF_000442215.2 Lipotes vexillifer
TACCTCACATCTTCACTTTATGTATGTTTTAACTTATAGGTTATAAATAAAGGATCCATAGTCTTATAAATGTTAGCTTAAATATTATATCTGCCACTTAGTGTGTATGTTTTTAGTCAAACTATTTTATCTCTCTAAACCTCAGTTTTCTAGGGAACGTTCCTACACTGTTGGTGGGAGTGTAAGTTGGTGCAGCCACTATGAAAAACAGTATGGAGGTTCCTCAGAAAACTAAAAATAGAATTACCATATGATCCAGCAATCCCAGTCCTGGGCATATACCCAGACAAAACTATAATTCAAAAAGATACATGCACTCTTTTGTTCATAGCAGCACTATTCACGATAGCAAAGACATGGAAACAATCTAAATGTTCATCGACAGATGAATGCATAAAGTAGATGTGGTACATGTATATAATGGAATACTACTCATCCATAAAAAAGATTGAAATAATGCCATTTGCAGCAACATGGATGCAACTAAAGGTGATCATACTAAGTGAAGTAACTCAGAAAGAGAAAGGCAAATACCATATGATATCACTTATATGTGGAACCCAAAATATGACACAAAACAGAACCAGACTTATGGACATAGAGAACAGACCAGTGGTTGCCAAGGGGGATGGGGTTGGGAGAGGGTTGGATTGGGAGTTTGGGATTAGCAGGTGAAAACTATTATATATAGAATGGATAAACAACAAGATCCTACTATATAGCACAGGGAACTATATTCAACATTCTATGATAAACCATAAAGGAAAAAAATATGGAAAAGGAATGTGTATATATGTATATATGTATAACTGAGTCACTTGGCTGTACAGCAGAAATTAACACAACATTGTAAATCAGCTATACTTCAATTAAAAAAAATAAACTTCGAGAGATTGCGGGAGGCGGAGCGGGGAGCTTCGGAGCCGCGGAGGACAGCACAGCAACAGGGGCGCGGAGGGCAAAGCGGAGAGACTCCCGCACGGAGGATCGGCGCCGACCGGCGCTCACCAGCCCGAGAGGCTCGTGTGCTCACCCGCCGGGGGCGGGCGGGGCTGCGAGCTGAGGCTCGGTTTCGATTTCGGTCGGAGCTCAGGGAGAGGACTGGGGTTGGCGGCTTGAACATAGCCCGAAGGGGTTAGTGCACCACGACTAGCCGGGAGGGAGTCCGGGGAAAAGTCTGGACCTACCCAAGAGGCAAGAGACCTTTTCTTGCCTCTGTGTTTCCTGGTGCGCGAGGAGAGGGGTTTTAAGAGCGCTGCCTAAAGGAGCTCCAAAGACGGGCGCGAG
>NW_006774670.1:2386046-2422607 GCF_000442215.2 Lipotes vexillifer
CCCACCACCACCCCAGCCTCCCACTTTTCTTCCTAAGGAAAGCTCTAAAATAGAGTTTCAAAGGTTTCAACTCTCTTAACCAGTAGGCCCCCGAGATTCTGCCTTTTTGTGGGCACATGGCATTGACCTTATCTGCAGATCATCTCCGTGGATTATGTTTTCACTAGACATGCCCCTGGGGAAAAATATTGTCCAAAAAAAGGTCCTGTTCTAGACCCACCCAGAATGACATAATATTAAGTGTTTTCCATCTTCAACAGTGATACTCTTTTGAGAACTCACAGCCAGTTTGAATTTAGCTAAGTCCAATGTTTTCTTTCTCTTTTTGGTTCATAATTTCCCAGGGGCCTGCTACCTTCGTGCTTAGCTGAAAATGCAGCATTCTCCAGCAGAGAATGCTCTCTGGTATATTTAAAGCAATTAGGTCCCGGGACTTCCCTGGTGGTGCAGTGGTTCAGAATCCGCCTGCCAATGCAGGGGACACGGGTTCGAGCCCTGGTCCGGGAAGATCCCACATGCCGCAGAGCAGCTAAGCCCGTGCGCCACAGCTACTGAGCCTGAGCTCTAGAGCCTGCGAGCCAGAATTACTGAGCCCATGTGCCCCAACTACTGTAGCCCACGTGCCTAGAGCCCGTGCTCCGCAACAAGAGAAGCCACCACAATGAGAAGCCCGCGCATAGCAACGAAGAGTAGCCGCCGCTCGCCGCAACTAGAGAAAGCCGCGTGCAGCAACGAAGACCCAACGCAGCCAAAAATAAATAAACTAATTTAAAAAAAGAAAAAAAGCAATTAGGGCCCTGAATGAGAAGTTCAGTTATAGACAAAGATAAAAGATCAAATTTTAATTAGCTATGGAAATATTATTTTATTAAAGATAGAGTAATTATAAATTATTATAAAGTTATTTTATAAATTGAAAAGAAAAACAAAACCTTTCATTTTATGGGCTCTGTCTATATTTTGCCTTTACCTCATCATTTCACTTAATTCTCTCAAACACTGAGTTGAACGCTCTTATTCCTGTGTAAGGTATTTGCAATTGTGCTACAAATAGGTGACCAACTAGGGCTGAGGGGTTTCTTGGGATGTGGGACTGGCAGCTAAAAGTGGGCAAGTCCCAGGCAAACTGGGACAAATTGGTCACCCTAGAAACTACCCATCTATTTAGTAGCCTAAAACAGAATGATCATTTCTCACAGTTCTGTGGGCTGAATGGGTGGTGGTTCTGCTGTTTTCACCGGAACTCTCCATATGGCTGCTTGGCTGAGGCTGGATGGGATAAGATGTCTGGGGCCTCACCAGAGATGGCTGGCCCTCTTCCTCCATGGAATCTTTCATCACAGCACGGGGGCCTCAGGGTTCCACAGGGTAAGTGTGGAAGCTGCAGGGCCTCTTGAAACCATGCTCAAAAGTTAAGTATTGCCGCTTCGACCACATAGAGTGATGCAGACTCAGCGCCAGCCCAATTCAAGACATGAGAAAATAGACTTCAACTTTCAAAAAATCTTATTGAAAGATTCATTATTGATGAATTGGGAGATTGGGACTGACGTATATACACTAATATGTATAAAATGAATAAGTAATAAGAATTTGCTGTATAAAAAAATAAATAAAATTCAAAAATTCAAAAAAAAGGTAGAATATATACATTATGTGTAAGGAGTGAAAAAATATCACTAGAGATCTACATCATTAGAAGGATTAAGAGAATATAATAAACAACTTTGCTAAAAAATTTGATTACTTTCTTGAAATGGGCAAATTCCTTGAAGACAAAAACTCCAAAGCTCACTCAAGAAGGAGATTACTTGAATTAGCTCTATGTGTGTTAAATAAATTTAATTAATTAAAAAAAATCTTATTGAAAGATAGTGGACATACAATATTATGTTAGTTTCATGTGTACTACATAGAGATTTGACTTGCATACATTATGAAATGATCACACGAGAAATCTAGTAACCATCTGTCCACATACAAAGTTATGACAGTATTATTGACCATTATTGTGCTATACATTCCATCCTCAGGCTTATTTATTTTATAACTGGAGGTTTATACCTCTTAATCCTCTTCAGCTATTTCACCCACCCTCCCCTCTGGCAGCCATCCATTTATTCTCTGTATCTATGAGTCTGTTTTCATTTTGTTTAGTTTTTTAGATTCTGCATATAAGTGAGATCACATGTGGTATTTGTCTTTGTCTGACTTATTTAGTATAATGCCCTCTAGATTCATCCATGTTATTGCAAATGGTAAGGTTTCTTTTTTATGGCTGAGTAGTATTCCATTGCATTCCACACTTTTGATGGGAGGAGTTGCAGAGAATATGGTCATTTTTAGTCCATCACAATCCCCATCATATACATGAGATTCAGTAAATTTAAGTAACTTTTCCAAGACTACATAGCTCTTAAGTGGCAATTCGAGCCTTTGAACCCAGGTCTGTGTGTTTGAAAAACCCATGAGTTTTTCTGGGTTTGAGTCACCATGCCCTGGTGGGGTATAACTACAACATTCGATAATCCAGAGAGCAAATGGGTATTTTCCTGCAGTGCTGGTGTGGAGTGGTGGAGAACGGAGAAAGAGACATAGAAGCAGTGATCTGTGATGTCTGGATTACTGGCATCACAAGTTTGTCCAGTCTGTTTGGAGAATATATTTGCCTGATACTTGCCTGATTCTGTAAATATGTTCGGGCTCCTGCTGTTCTCCTGCCCCGTACTTGAGTACAAGCTTATTTCTAAAAGTAAATTCTTCAGTGGGACTCAGATATTCTATATTCTTGGCCTTGATGTTTCTCTTTCTCTTATGCATTGTAACATTCTTTTTCTACATAAGCCTTTGGATCATCTACAGTTTGAGAGTTTGAAAGACAGTTGTCCCAAGTCGGTTGTTTTCAAAGAGTGGGGGGTCCCTGAGTCCCTTTCAGGGAGTCCATGAGGTCAAAACTATTTTTATAATGCCAAGGTATTATTTGCTTTTCTCTGCTTTCATTCCATCTAGGGTGTAAAGTGGAGTTTTCCAGAAGCTAAGTAATGTGTGATACTGCAACAGATTTTAGTGGAAGCAGATATGAGAATTCCACTCCTTCCTACTAAGACATTAAAGGGACTTGAAAAAAAAAAACTAATGAAGTCTTCTCTTTTGTTCCTTTTTTTAAAAAAAGTTACTTTTTATTAAAAATGTATTTTTATGTTAGCATATTAAGAGTTTGCTGTGATTTTTAAATTAATACACAAATATTTTTAAAGTTTCTCATTTTGTTTCTCATAGTAATAAAATAAATTTTAACTTACTTTTAATTAAAAATTAATAATAGTCACAGAAGCTCTTTGGAGTCCTCAATTTAAGATAGAGTTCTGAAAGCAAAAAGTTTTCATTATTTTATTAGCTGCCATTTGCAAAGCTTGGGCAATTTGCTCTCTTTTAATCCTCCCAGCAAACCTATCAGGAAGGTACCCCATTAATCTCCTCCCAGAGGCATAAACTAGGGCTCAAAATCATTAGCCACACAGCTTGCATGCTGTGCAGCTAGAATTTGAAGCTAGTTCTATCTGACCCCAAAATCAAACTTGAAGGAATCAGTAACCTCCTTGCATGCAATATACCTGTTGCTTTCCTGGACAGAGAGGTTGAAGCAGAGGTCAAGAAGACTGGATGAATTATTTGAGATGGCTCAGGCAGCTAAAAGCCAAGACCTTCTGCTGTCTGTTCTACTCCTCATAGGGACTTGTCCTTTCAAATGGCAATTCCTTTTGTGAGAAAGGAATGCCTTCAAATTCAAATGATACTATGAACCTGGTGGAGGTCTGTTCCCCTTATAACAGGCATTTCTAATAGCACAGTATGCAGACTTTGCTGAGCACTCAACAAGGAAGAAACGTTTGTCCAGTTATCACATTCTAAACTGCCAAAATACATGTGCATTGCCTTAAGTTTTTCAATTATGTTACAGGTCAGCTTGTGCATTTTATCTGTTCGACTCTCTTTTGTAAAACAATTACAATGGTAAAAACAAAGAAACTATTGAGTACTTAACTATGCGTCGGTCACCGAGAGGAAGACTTGATACCAAGGTCTCTCTGAATCCTCACAAGAATACTCCCAGGCTGGCAGTGGGGTGTCCTACCTGCTTTACAGATAAGGAGATGGGCTTGCCGAGGGGAAGCTACTTGCCTGAGGTCACCCAGCTAGTAAGTAGGCGGTGAGTCAAGTATCAGACCCAGGTCCGGGTGGTTCCCAGGCTAAGATTCTTAACCAGCATGCATTGCAAGATCCTAAAAGGCAATGTCAATCTGTCTGTGGAAAGGAGTTCCCCAAAGTAAACTTGAAGTAGCCCAGGTAAATTAGGAAAGGGTCACAATTTTATGGTCAGAGATTTTAAGGAAAAACCAAGTGATGCAACCTCTTCATGTAATAAGAAAACAGATACAATTCTTTAATTTTGTCCTTAGCTTAACCCTTCACTAACATCCAGCAGCTCGGAGTGTACAGAGAAAGGCAGTAAATTCCTCATCTGTATCCCAGTGTGCCAACTGTTTTGGTTTTAATTGTGTCAGGTGTGTCTTCCTTCTGCCTGGAGGTCCTTCCTTAGGTTTGAAAATATCATGATCACATCAACAGTGTGAGAGGTGGTGGGAGAGCTGAGGTTCCACATGTGTCAACAACAGATGTGCACGTCTCCTGGAGCACTGGAAAAAAGAGTAATAGGAGTTCCCTTAGGGCTGTGCTCCACGTGCCCCAGGAGGGGATAAGGACGAAAGCCTCTGTAATTTATATTGACTGCTGAGGTAACCAGGTGCTTTCAGCAAGCATTCCAGTTGCAAATTTGGGTTTTAACAACCTTCCCAACAACCTCTGATTCCTCTTAGAGACAAAGAGGGAAGAGATATGGGAACATATATATATGTATAACTGACTCACTCTGTTATAAAGCCGAAACTAACACACCATTGTAAAGCAATTATACCCCAATAAAGATGTTAAAAAATAAATAAATAAATAAATAAATAAATAAATAAATAAATAAATAAATAAATTGAAGAGTGAATAAAAATGACATGAAAAGAAAATAAATAAATAAATAAATAAACTTCAGTTTTCTCAGTTGTAAAGTAAGTGTAACAACTACCTCACAAGGTTATAGATGTACTAGACTCTACCAAGATTATATATTTTCAGTTATTAGAATAATTACTGGTATATGGTAAGTAGTTAAAATAGCAGCTTATATCATTATCTGGAGGCAATAATATTTATGATTTAAGTCAGGGCTTTAGACAGACCTGGATTTCAAGATTAGTTCCATGTTACCTTGAAGAAGTTACATCTGTGAAATGGGGATGACAATTCTTCAGACTACTGGTTAAGGGTTTGGAGTGAAATAATACAGTTACACATTTAGCTCATTTGTTGGCATCCACCCTGCCTGGTATTCTCTGAGCTTCCTGGCTCTGTGGTTTGGTGTCTGACATTAATCTGGGGGAAACCCTCACTCATTATTGTTTCAAATACTTCCGTTTCTTTCTCTTTTTCTTCTTCTAGAATTCCTATTATCCATATGTTTTCATAGTTGTTTCACAGTTTTTGGATGTTGTGTTTTTCTCTTTGCTTTTCAGTTTTGGGGTTTCTGTCGAGATATCCTCAAGCTCAAATTCTTTCCTCAGCTATGTACATGTACTAATAATGCTTTTAAAGACAGTCTTCATGTCTCTTACAGTTCTTTTGATCTCTAGTATATCTCTTTGGTTCTTTCTTAGAATTTCCATGTCTCTGCTTACATTGCACATCTGTTCTTGTATGCTGTCCACTTTTTCCACTAGAGTTCTTAGCATATTAATGATAGTTTTAAAAAATTCTTATCTGATAATTCTAACATCCCTGCTATGTCTGAGACTGGTTTTCATACTTGCTCTGTCTCTTCAAACTGTGTTTTTTGCCATTTGGTATGTTTTGTAATTGTTTTTCTTGATAGCTGAATGCAGTAAAAGGAACTGCTATAAATAGCCCTTCTGTGATGTAGTGGTAAGTGTGAGGGCGGGGAAGTGTTCTATAGGCCTGTGACTAGGTCTCAGTCTTCAGTGAGCCTGTGAACTTCAGTCTCCCTGATTCTCAGTCTCAGTCTCCTCCCCACCCCCAGCTTTGGCGGGACAGGATGGCTACAGGGGCCTGAAGTTGGGTATTTCCCTTCCCCAGGTCAGTTAGGCTCTGATAAAACACCAAAAGATTAGGCTTTGGTCAAATAGTTTCTTCAGAGGGCAGGCCTGGCTCAGAAGAACAGTGTTCGGGGATATTTCAGAATGCTTCCTCTCCCCGCTCCGTGCAGGAAGCACAACTGGATTTTTCTCAGGTATTCACTATGAGAACCCGATTGAGCTTCACAAAAGTGTGGAAACTCCCCCCCATGACGGGGTCCCCCTGTAGTTTACAACTCTTGGACTTATCCATACTGAGCCTCTAGCAATTTATCAATTTTGGTTCAGGTTTCCTTACCCTGGCTCTAGTTCCCATGGTGGTTTGTGCTTGTGGGTTTCTGCTCTGGTAAGTTGGGATTCTCTGTATCTGCCTGTCAGTCTCTTCGAATTTGGCACAGAGGTTTGCCCTGTGACCTTACTTCTCTGACAGATTTAAAGAGAGTTGTTGATTTTTCAGTTTGTTCTGCTTTTTTACTTTTTAGGACAGAGTGGCAACTTTTAACCTCTCACATGTTAGACTGGAAACCGAAAGTGTAGCCCAGTTCTTCATGCCAGTATGTCCTCACCCAACACTGATATAAGTTCTTATTTGACTTGTATTATGTTGGACCCATAACTGAAGCACAGAGTTTTTATGTTGACATTAATCTTTTGTATCAGATTACTTCTTTGATCAACAGTCTAATGTATTTACAATGTAAAACCACTAAGAATCTTATAGGAGTCATACATTATAAATTTGAGACTCTACAATTTATTATTATGATTCAATAAATGAACTCAAGCAAATGTCAACTATTACTTAGTTGAAGAGGTCTCTATATGAAATAAATACAGAGCAGAGTAAGCAGTGAAAACTGGTACTTGGTTGGCTATGGTATTGTAAAGTCTTCTGGTAAAATCTGTGGTAAAGATACATGGAAATATACTAATTATGCACATTCCCTTGGTTTATTATTCATACCACTCTCACATCTATATCTTCTAACTACAAAATAAATGACCTATTTATCAGATAAATCTACAATAAGTTCGTGGAGGTGGGAGGAGTATGGGGGTTAAGGCTGGATGGAAAAGTTGTTGCCACACGATATTAGAGTAATCACCTGTGAAAATCTCTTCATGGATAAGTGCCTTAGGGCAAATGATAAAAATGCTAATGCCAGCATCACATTTTTTTGTTGTTGGATGTGTTACAATGACATTCAGCTGTAAGGTTGGGAAGCACCCATGTTAGGTGGTGCTTCAAGTATCAGAAAGTTCTTAGCATGTTACCTTACACAAAAACTGGTTCTTCAGTAGAGACTCCAAGAGCCAGTAGGCAGGTAGACATTAAAGAAGAAAACTCTACCACTTGTTATTTCTATATCCATCAAATAGCAATAGTATATTCTTGTAGGTGCCCCTGAAATTAGTGACCACCCAAGTTACAATTTAAAATAGGATATTGCCATTGATCTGTCGATGGACATTTAGGTTGCTTGCATGTCTTGGCTATTGTAAATAGTGCTGCAATGAACATTGGGGTGAATTTGGGGTGAATGTATCTTTTTAAATTATAATTTTCTACAAATATATGCCCAAATGGAATATTACTTAGCCATAAAAAAAATGAAATAATGCCATTTGCAGCAACATGAATGGCCCTAGAGATTATCATACTAAGTGAAGTAAGCCAGACAGAGAAAGACAAATATCATATGATATCGCTTATATGTGGAATTAAAAAAAAATACAAATGAACTTATTTTATAAAACAGAAATAGACCCACAAACATAAAAAACAAACTTATAGTTACCAAAGGGAAAGGTGAGGGGAGGGATAAATTAGGAGGTTGGGATTAACATATACACATTACTATATATAAAATATATTAACAACAAGGACCTACTGTATAGTACAGGGAACTCCTCTCTCTCTCTCTCTCTCTCTCTCTCTCTCTCTCTCTCTCTCTCTCTCTCTCTCTCTCTCTCTCTCTCTCTCTCTCTCTCTCTCTCTCTCTCTCTCTCTCTCTCTCTCTCTCTCTCTCTCTCTCTCTCTCTCTCTCTCTCTCTCTCTCTCTCTCTCTCTCTCTCTCTCTCTCTCTCTCTCTCTCTCTCTCTCTCTCTCTCTCTCTCTCTCTCTCTCTCTCTCTCTCTCTCTCTCTCTCTCTCTCTCTCTCTCTCTCTCTCTTTCTCTATATATATATATATATATATATATATAACTGAATAACTGTGCTGTACACCTGAAATTAACACCATATTGTAAATCAACTATACTTCAGTAAAAGAAAAAAAGAGACAGGATACTGCTCTAGGTGTCAAGAATATCATTGTTTCCCACTGTCCATTGGGAAACAATGATATTACACATATTATGAAGTGCAGAATGGGAAACCACTGCCCTGGTGGTGCAGTGGTTAAGAATCCACCTGCCGGGGCTTCCCTGGTGGTGCAGTGGTTGGGAGTCCGCCTGCTGATGCGGGGGGCGCGGGTTCATGCCCTGGTCCAGGAGGATCCCGCGTGCCACAGAGCGGCTGGGCCCGTGAGCCATGGCCGCTGGGCCTGCGCGTCCGGAGCCTGTGCTCCACAGCGGGAGAGGCCACCACGGTGAGAGGCCTGCGTACAGCAAAAAAAAAAAAAAAAAAAAAATCCACCTGCCAACGGGGGGGACATGGGTTCGAGCCCTGGTCCGGGAAGATCCCACATGCCACGGAGCAGCTACGCCCACGCCCCACAACTACTGAGCCTGCACTCTAGAGCCTGTGAGCCACAACTACTGAGCCTGTGTGCCACAACTACTGAAGACCACATACCTAGAGCCTGTGCTCCACAAGAGAAGCCACCACAATGAGAAGCCCGCACACCGCAACTAAAAGTAGCCCCTGCTCGAGGCAAATAGAGAAAAGCCCGCACACAGCAACAAAGACCCAATGCAGCCAAAAATAAATAAATAAATTTACTAAAAAAAAAAAAACTTCCTTCATTCTATCACACTTTACCATACAACTTATGTACCAAGAGGGCTTAGGGTGGCCACTAATGGAGAATTGCTTTGCTTGGGAGAAAAGTAGGAGAGATCATGGGCTCCATATAGAGTAGGTCAGAATGGTATCACTGCTGGAAGGATCTAGCAGAACGGTGCTGGGGCTACAGCAGAACAAACCTGTGGTGACCACTGATGTGGAACAACTGTGCTTATGTGCTACCTTGGGAGCAAAAGTGCGGTATGGGTAGAAACCAACATGGTGCACTACATGGTAGTGCACATGATAGACTCCATGATAGACACAGGAAAGGAAACTTGTGCCCACAAAAAGAGCGTGGATGGCTGCATTTCCTGGCTGAGCATTGTGGTGTACCTGGTGGAACATGTGGATACCAAGAGAGTAAAGCCCATAGGACTGCCAGAAATACCTGGAGAGGACTTTGCCAGAGTTTGAGTTCCTGCATGAGGAGGAATGCACCAGAGCTAGGTCATCTGTATGACACCTATGGGGCAATTTATAAATCAGAAATTATTTTTTTTACTGTATCTCTATAGCATCAGGACTAAAGTGAAATCAGAATTTCACTTTGGTCCTGACATGATATTGAAAATCTTCCTAACTTCTTGGATAAAGATATTTCTTTCATTCTTCCATGCATTTGCTGGGATACCTTTGGAATGCAAGTTGATAATTGATGTAATTCCTACTTCACTGTGCTTTTCTGAGTGGAGCCACCATACTTCGCTATTAGAATCACCCGTGTTATAAATGTGGCCTTATCTGAGACCAATTCTATCAAAGTGTGGGCTTACTTTTTTGCCTTTTTCTCAAGATTCATTTTTATGAATACTAAGCTTTGAGAATACTGCCTTATTTTCTCAGTGAGTAGAAAACCAAACTCCTTGGTGGGAGTGGTAGCCAAGGGTGAGGTAGAGGTCTTGCAAAGAGTAGTAAAGAGTTGCAATGTCTTCTGTAGGGAATGGTGGAAGAAATCTCCAGGGATACATAAAAATATTGCTGAGCAGCCCTGGTGCCCAGCTGAAACTACAGACTTTAAATTTGTGGTGATAATAATCTTCATAATTGTCCACAGAGAGTCCTTGAAGCTATCAGGAATTGATTGAGGGTATGGTGTGGTAACCCTGTGGTAAATAGAAGTGCTGATATAAAAGGAAACACAGAAAATGATACAATAGGTTCTACCAGTGGCATGACTGTAAGAGGTGCTAAAATGATTAAAGAAGACAATTTACATCACACAAATAAATTTTATTTAAGACTTTATGAAGTAGACAGTCTCCTTTCAGAGAACTACAAAATGGGGTAGAAGGCAAGAAACTTTCATAAGATAAAGAAAAAGAATAAGGATGAGACAAATAGAAAATATCTGATTGGCTGGGGTCACATAGTCACTCTTGTTGGGGGTGAGAAGGCCTAGAGCTGGCTTGGCCTTTGGGGACTGGCTGATTGGATACACTGCCTTTCTGGTCAAGCAGAGCATTTACAGAGACACGAATATTTGCTGATGTGGCACCCTGGAAAGGAGCTTTGTTTCAATAGAGGCACAGCATTGTGGTGAAAGGGGCCATGACACTCAGAGCTCTGGCTGACCTCTAGGTCAACTGCTTGTCCACCGCTCTGTGCTCAGGTCCACATCTAAAGTAGCAGGGGAAATGCAGCTCTTGGACATCGTGGAACTGGTGGAACCAGGGAAAGTGAAAGTGCTGGGGCCTGAGGAATATTTTGAGCAGTTCCTGTTTCCAGTCATCAGCAAGATGCAGGAGATTATTGTGTCTTACACCGGAGTGCACAGGAGAGCATATAGGCAGAATAGGAGCAAGTTGTAGGAGATGGACAATATATTCATCCAAATCAAAACCCAGGTGAAAGCCTTGGAGAAAAGCACTCTGAGTCATCTTCAGAATCCAGATGATGGAATTGAGGGCAGAGTGACCGAAAGGTGTGAAAAGGTGGAGGAGAAGGCGAAGGAAATTGCAAAGATAACAGAGATAGATGTCGGCTGACCTAGTCCAGTGGATAAGAAAAGCAATTGTCTTGAAAGAGGGTCAGCCGTTTATAGATAATGGATTCTGGTCAAGCAATGGAGATTGGCTGACAACCTAAAGAAGCTGAAGCAAGAGAGTCTTTTGTTTTCTCTTTTTCTCTCTGTTTATACACTGTCCTCACTTACACTAAGGTTCTGCTATGGTCTGTGGTTAATGACCTCAATATGAGTTGTAAGTGTCAAAAATTTTTGTTTGGGGAAGTAACTTTTATTTGGGAAATGCCCTTACATATGAGAATTAGTGCCTAAGCTTCTTGCAGTGGTAAGAGAAGCTGCAAGCTTCTTGTAAGGAATCTTGTAATCACATTTGTTCCTGGGCTTTGGGTTATTTCTAAATTTTGAGGTACTTTGCTTGTTCTTGTGTGACCAGATAGCTCCCTGGAATGTTGGGTCTGTGTGTGTGGCTCATGAGACTCACAGATGGAGTTCTCTAGCTCTGGAGGTGCCAAAGGAGCTGCATTATTACTGGAAGATGATTTCATGCAGCAACTGCTAAAGAAGCTGAACAGGGGACCAGACTCCTACTGGGAGTGTGAATGGGGCTGACTTGGCTAAGACTGATGAATCAGAAGAAGGGGTGGAGGATGGTATTGTCTGTATTTTGGGACTTTAGTTTCTGTGTGAGACCAAAGAAGGAAAGATGTATTTTGTTGAAAATTTAAATTTTGTGTGACACACTATCTGATATAATCTGTCTGGCCAGTTTGTTTGGATAGCCTAACTCAGCTTTTTTGACAAGGAAACTAGAATAGGAGATGAGATCTTGGTATTCTGTACAAGTTGATGTTATACCCTGATACGTTTCAGGGGATTCTGGGCATAAAATGAAAGAGATATTTGCAAAGGCCCTTGAGGGGCTGGAGAAGGAAAGTGAGAACTATCTGCAATGGACACTAACCTGGACAGGGAACAGGTATCTTCAGGGTTCCATAAATTGTCCAGCTATAAATTCATTTGAGTAGCAGATCTGACAGTTATTTGAGATCAAAACTTTATGATGAGGAAAAAAATTATTATGTTAATAAAATTATTTATCTGATTGAAAATAAAAGGATATAAAAATTACTGAAAGTCTAATTGGGGAGGGAAAACAAACATACATGAATAAGGATATATGAATGGCATTGATGACAACACAAGACAACATTGAGTTAAGAGATAAATTGAGTGGCAGTGCATAAATTCACAAATAAGAAACCAGGGACTAGAGTAGTTGATAAAAGAGGTGGAATTTGACCAATGGTTTTGAAAATATGGTAGGATTTGAAGGAGGAGACCATTCAAGTCAAGAGAAGGTATCATATAAACAGTTTTTACTACCCTATGTGTTATGTCAATACCATGTAAAGCATGGTGAAGAATTAATTTAGGAACAAGATACCTTATTGGCCCTCAAAGAGATGGCAGTCTAACAAGTACAGCCAAGACTGATGGCTGGTTCTTGGAGTGGTGTAAAGATACAACAAAAGGAAACTTTAAGATGTGCCATGGAAAACAATGTTGGGTAAAATAAAGGTTGTGCCCAAGTCCAATTTATTGGGTTGCACACAAAAGATCAAGCTGGTACATGTATGATTTGAACTAAAAAATGGTTTGCTTAGTTTTAAGAATTCAATAACAGGGTTTTACTTAAGAAGGATGGAAAGAATAGTCAGTAATTGAAGGAGTCTTAAAAAACAGTGGCCTGTAAACTTCAAGACACATACCCCTTCCAGGTGTGAGTGGTCTTTGGTTCCAAGCTTTTAAAAACACTTCTAAGTCAATGAGATCTCTGTGGTGCTTTGCAGCATAAATAAGACATATCTGTACATATCCGAGTTATTTATACTTTTATACTGATGCCTTTGAAGGACTTATAGTGAAAGAAAAACTGCCACATAAGCCCCACTACACCCTTTTACAAGGTATATGTGTATTACTGAGAACTTGAGAGCCAGGTTTAAGCTTGCCAGACAATCTTCCTGAGCAGTAACATGTTGACAGTGACATTTTAGAAACTGCATTAAGCAAAATAAAATGTACAATATTAACATAAAATCAGGTTACCTGAGAGGAATAATAAAAATTCCTTTAGCAAATAGTAGATCCTGAGAAGATGCAACAGAATAGCACTTTTTGATTGGAAGAAGGGAAGAGAGGAAAGTAGGGAAAAATTAAAGCCAGTCCTGCCAATGAAGGCATCCAAGGAACCACATGTAGACACAGAATCTGTGGGAGGGGACATTCCAGGACAAACAGAGGCTTCCCTGTTTGGCTTGGAGCTGAACCTGAGTACCAGTGAAATTTAAAAGGTGGTATGCAAGGCAAAAATAGTGTACAGAAAAAAAACCATGGGGGAAAAAAAAGAAAAGGGAAGGGAAGGAATAGGAAGGGGGCACTGAAAATCCCTGAATAACGAGGCTATATGGGAGACCAGCACAGTGCCTGGAAGTGTAAAAGAGCCCAAGATTTCCTGTGCATCCACAATCCACTGCTTCTGTGGTTGGGCACCAGATAAAGAATGTGGCTTGAATTTTCACGTATGTGAAAAAATACGTAAACACTAGAATCACTCTCAGTGCATCAAGGTGCTATGAGACATCTGTGAAGAAAGAATGACTGAGGGGGGTAAATTGTTTACACGAAGAAAAGAAAAAAATCCAATGTACACCTCTTGTCCTAGACTCAATTCAGGTCATATGCCTGTTGATGGGAATGATAGAATCTGCTGCACTATTTAAATTGGCATTTCTCAATTTTTTGAGAGGATTAAGTACATAGTTAATATCTCAAAAATTCTATGCACTTATTTTACAGTGCTACAGTATCAATATACTTAAATTTACATTGTTCTTATGTTGATTCTTAACCTCCTCCCATTAATACTTCTTAATGTAAGTTTTTTAAAAATTATATAAATTTCAGGTGTACAGCATTATAATTCAACATGTGTATACACTACACAGTGATCACCACTACAAGTCTTGTTACCATCCATCACCATACAGTTTACCCTGATCACCCATTTCATTAACCTTCCAACCCCCTTCTTCTCTGGAAACCACAATTCTGATATCTGTATCTATGAGTTTGTCTTGGGTTTATTTTATTTGTTCCTTTGTTTTGTTTTTTGAGATTAGACATGAATGAAATCATGTGGTATTTGTCTTTCTCTGCCTGAACTATTTCACTTAGCGTAATACCTTCAAGGTCCATCCATGTTGTCACAAATGGCAGGATTTCATTCGTTTTTTATGGCTGAGTAATATTTCATTGTGTGTATATATACCACATCTTCTTTATCCATTCATCCATCAATAGACACTTATGCTGTTTCTATGCTGCAATAAACATAGGGGTGCATCTATCTTTTCAATTTAGTGTTTTTGTGTTCTTTGGATAAATATCAAGAAGTGGAAATATGGTAGTTCTATTCTTAATTTTCTGAGGAACCTCCATACTGTTTTCCATAATGGCTGCACCAATTTACAGTCCCACAACAACTAGGGTTCTCTTTTCTCCGTATCCTCTCTAACATTTGCTATTTCTTCTCTTTTCAATAATAGCCATTCTGATGGGTGTGAGGTAATATCTCATTGTCATTTTGATTTGCATTTCCCTAAAAATGTTGAACATCTTTTCATGTGCCTGTTAGCCATCTCTGTCTTCTTTGTAAAACTGTCTGTTCAGATTCTCTGCCCATTTTTTAAATCATTTGTTTGTTTGTTATTGAGTTGTATGAGTTTTTTAAATGCATGTTAGATATTAACACTTTATTAGATATATGATTTGCAAATATCTTCTCCAATTCAGTAGGTTGCCTTTTCATTTTGATGATGCTTTCCTTCACTTTGAAGAAGTTTTTTAGTTTATATAGTCCCATTTGTTTATTTTTGCTTTTGTTTCCTTTGTCTTTGGGTCACAGCCACAAAAACATAAATAAGAATGATGTAAGGGAGGTTACTGCCTATGTTTCTCTCTAGGATTATTAGTTCAATTTTGTGTATGGTATAAGATAGTGGTCTAGTTTCTTTCTTTCTTTTTTTTTTTTTTTGCATGTGGCTGTCCAGTTTTATCAACACTGTTTATTGAATACACTATCTTTTCACCATTGTATGTTCTTTGCTCCTTTGTCATAAATTAATTGTCCATGTTTATGTAGGTTTATGTCTAGGCTCTCAGTTCTGTTTCATTTATCTGTGTGTCTGTTTTTATGGCCATACTATACTCTTTTGATTAGCTTTGTAGTATAGTTTGAAATCAGGGAGCATGACACCTCCAGCTTTGCTCTTTTTTTTCAAGATTGTTTTGGCTATTTGAAATCTTTTGAGGTTCCATACAGTTTTTAGTAGTATTTGTTCCAGTTCTGTAAAATGTGCAATTGGAATTTTGATAGAGATTGCACTGAATCTGTATATTGCTTTGAATTGTATGGACATTTTAATAATATTAATTGTGCCAATCCATGGACATGGAATATCTTTCCCTTTGTTTGTGTCTTCATTTTCTTTCATCAGTGTTTAATAGTTTTCAATATACAGGTCTTTCACCTTGGTTAAATTTATCCCTAGATATTTTATTCTTTTTGATGCAATTGTAAACAGGATTTTTTTTTCTAATTTCTCTTTCTGACAGTTTGTTATTAGTATATAGAAATGTCACACATTTCTGTATATTGATTTAGTATCCTGCAACTTTTCTGAATTCATTTATTAGTTCTCATGGTTTTTTGGTGGAATCTTTTGGGTTTTCTATATACAGCATCATATCATCTGCAAATATGATACTTTTAGTTCTTTCTTTTTTGGTTTAGATGTCTTTTATTTCTTTTTCTTGCCTAATTGCTATGGCTAGGACTACAATAATATGTTGAATAACAGTGGTGATCATGAGCATTCTTGTATTATTCCTGTTCTTCAAGGAAAAGCTTTCAACTTTTCACCAGTGAATATGATGTTACCTGTGGGTCTGTCATATATGGCTTTTATTCTGTTGAGGTATGTTACCTCTACACCTACTTTGTTAAGAGTTTCTTTTATCATAACTGGATGCTGAATTTTGTCAAATGCTTTTTCCACATCTATTAAAATGATCAAATGATTTCTATCCTTCATTTGTTAATGTGATTCTTCACATTAATTAATTTGTGGCTATTGATTCATTGAATCATCCTTGCATTCCTGGAATAAATCCCACTTGGTTGTGGTATATGATTATTTTAATAAATTGTTGGATTCAGTTTGATAATATTTTGTTGAGGATTTTTGCATCTACATTCATCAAGGGATTTGGTCTGGATTTTGTGTGTGTGTGTGTGTGTGTGTGTGTGTGTGTGTGTGTGTGTGTGGTGTCCTTGACTGGTTTTGATATCAGAGTAATGCTGGCTTTGTAAAACAAGTTTGGGAATGTTCCCAACTCTTCAATTTTTTGATAGAGCTTGAGAAGGATAGGTATTAAATCTTCTTGAATATTTGGTAGAATTCATCTGTGCAGCCATCTGGTCCTGGACTTTTGTTCATTGGGAAATTTTTGATTACTGCTTCAATCTCCTTGCTAGTAATTTGTCTATTCAGATTTATTTCTTCATAATTCAGCCCTGAGAGATTGTATGTTTCTAGGAATTTATCCATTTCTTCCAGATTGCCCATTTTTGGTCATATATTTGTTTCGAATAGTCTCTTGTGATCTGTTTTATTACTGTGGTGTCAGTTGTAACTTATCTTTCATTACTGAATTCACTTATTTGAGTGCTCTCTCTTTTTTTCTTGGTTAGTCTAGTTAAAGATGTACTGATTTTGTTTATCTTTCAAAAAAACAGCTCTTAGTTTCATTGATTGTTTCTACTTTTTGTCTCTATTTCATTTTTTTCTGCATTGATGTTTATTATTTCCTTCCTTCTACTAACTTCCTTCCTTCTACTTGTTTATTCTTCTTTTACTAGTTCCTTTAGGTGTAAAGTTAAATTGTTTATTTGGGATTTTTCTTGTTCTGGAAGTAGGCCTGCATCTCTAAGAATTTTCCTCTTAGAACCACTTTTGCTGGTGGTTTTCCATAGATTTTAGTATGTCATATTTCTTCTTTGATTTCCTAATAATCCATTGTTTGTTTGGTAGCATGTTGTTTAATCTTTACATTTTTGTGGGTTTTCCAGTTTCTTTCTTGTAGTTGATTTCTAGTTTTATGCCATTGTGGTCAGAGAAGATGCTTCGATAATATTTCAGTCTTCTTGAATTTATCAAGACTTGTTTTGTGGCCTAGCATATGATCTATCCTGGAGATTGTTCCATGTGCACTTGAAAAGAACGTGTATGCTGCTGCTCTTGGATAGAATGTTCTGTGTATATCTAGTAAGTTCATCTGGTCTAATGTGTCATTTAAGTCCAATATTTCCTTATTGATTTTCTATCTGGATGATTTATCCATTGTTGTAAGTGAGGTGTTAAAATCCCCTAGTATTGTTGTATTGCTTAAATTTCTCACTTTAAGTCCATTATTATTTGTTTTATATATTTTGGTGCTTCTCTGTAGGGTACATATATATTTATAAATGTTATATCTTCTTACTGGATTGATCCTGTTATCATTATGTAATGCCCTTCTTTGTCTTTTATTACAGTCTTTGTTTTAAAGTCTATTTTGTCTGATATGGCTATAGCTACTCCACTTTCTTTTCATTTCAATTTGCATGGAATATCTTTTTCTGCTCCTTCATTATTCGTCTGTGTGTCCTTTCTTCTGAAATGAGTCTTTCATAGGCAGTGTATAGATGGGTCTTTTTTTTTTTTTTATCCATTCTGCCACTCTATATCTTTTGATTGGAACATTAGGTCTATTTGTATTTAAAGTAATTATTGATAGGTATGTACTTATTGCCATTTTGTTAATTGTTTTCTGGCTATTTTTATAGTTTTTTTTTGTTGTTGTTCTTCTTATCTTTCTCTCTTCCCTTGTGTTTTGGTAGTTTTCTCTAGTGTTTTGTTTAGATTTCTTTCTCATTTTCTTTTGTGTATTCACTATTTTTTTTTTCCTGTGGTTATTGTGAGGCTCACATAGAACATTCAATGTAAATAGTACCCTGTTTTAAGTTGGTACCTACTTAAATCTGAACACATTCCAAAGCTTTATCTTTTACTTCCCACCCCCATTTTCTATTTTTGATGACACATTTTACATCTTTTTTATTTTATGTACTCCTTAACTAATTATTGTAATTTTAATTTTCTACCTTTGTCTTTTACCCTTCATACTTGTTTTACAAGTGATTGATCCACTACCCCTATTATATATTTACCTTTTCCAATGAGATTTTTACTTTTGTATGTTTTCTTACTATTAATTAGTGCCATTTCTTTTCAGCTTAAGGAAGTCCCTTTAATATTTGTTGCAGGGCTGGTTTACTGGTTATGGACTTTAGCTTTTGCTTATCTGGAAACTATTGATGTTTCCTTCAATTTTGAATGATAAGCTTGCTGGATAAAGAATTATTGGTTGGAAAAAAATTTTTTTTCAGCACTTTGAATATATCATGTCTTTTCCTTCAGGCCTGTAAAATCTCTGCTGAAAAGTCTGCTGATAGACTTATGAAGGGTTACTTTGCATGTAACAAGTTGCTTTTCTCTTGCTACTTTTAGGATTCTCTCTTTATCCTTAACTTTTACCATTTTAATTGTAATGTGTTTTGATGTATGTCTCTTTGGGTTCATCTTATTTGTAAATCTCTGAGCTTCTTGGACCTTGATGTCTCTTTTCTTACTCAGATTAGGGACGTTTTCAGCCACTGTTTCTTTAAAGAATTCTTCTGGCTCTTTCTCTCTTCCTTCTCTTTCTGGGACCCTGATAATATGAAAGTTATTCCATTTGATGTTTTCCTAAAGGTATATTTACTTTTTAAAATTCCTTTTCTTTCTTTTTTTTTTTTCTTTTTTTTCATTTTGCTGCTCAGTCTCGGTTTTCTGTTGCTTTGTGTTCCAGGTCAGTGATTTGTTCTTCTACCTTATCCAGTCTGCTGTTGAATCCCTTAAGTGTATTTTAAGTTCAATTATAACTTATGTTTAGTATTTTATTATATTTTCTGTCTCTGTTGAAGTTCTCACTGTGTTCATCCATTCTTCTCCCAAGTTTGGTGAGCATCTTTACAGCAATTATGCAGAACTCTTTATTAGGTAGATTGCTCATTTCCATTTCATTTAATTCTTTTTCTGATGTTTTGTCTTGTTCTTTTGATTGTAACATATTTCTCTTTCTCCTCATTTTTTCTAATTCTCTGAGTTTGTTTCTATGTATTAGGTAGATTAGCCATCTCTCCCAGTCTTGAAGGATGGTCTTTTTTAGGAAATGTCCTGTGGGACTCAGAAGCATAATCCCACGTGGCCACCAGAGCCAGGTGTCGAGGGATATCCCCTTCCTGTTATGGCAAGGCCCAGCTGCTGCTGCTGTAGGGCACTGGTTGGTGGAGCTGGCCTCCCGCCAGCTTCAAGGCCCACCTGCTACTACTGTGCATGCTGGTGGGTGGGGCTGTTGTTCAGCTGGCTGTGAGGGCTGGCTGAGGTGCAGGCATGAGCAGAGTTCTCAGTGGGGTACCCCCATTAGCAGTAACAGTTTAGAGGGACAATTCCAAAATGGCATCCACCTGTGCCCTCATTCACAAGATAGCGTGAGATCACAAAAATGGCTCCTACCAGTGTCTCAGTCCCCAGCAAACATCCCAACTGGTGGCTTCCTCTCTGAAAGATTGGTAAGTCAGCCCCCTATATGTATGGTCCATATGTTTTTTAACCTGGTGTTTTTACACTGGATTTTGAGTTGAGGAAGGCTTTGTACAAGCCCTTTAAGAGGTTTTTTTGTTCCATTTAATTCTATTGTTTTCCTGGACATATTTCCTGTTGGTTTTCAAAGCCAGGTGTTTTGGGGGCTCATCTCTCCTGTGCAGGATCTAGGGTTCAGGGTGCAGGATGTAGAGCTCGATTCCCTCACTTCTCAGGGAAAAGATCTGTACTTTATGATCTCTCCTGATTGTGGATCACTGTGGCTGTGTTTTGGATTTTTCCTTGGTGAGACTTTTACCTCTGTTTCTCCTACCTGTCTCAGTGTTTTCCTTTTACCCTTTGTCATGGAGGCATTGTTCATCCAGTTTTAGTCCCTTACTGAGGGAATTATTTGATATGTTGTTGTAGATATGTTGTGTCCATGGGAGGAGGTGGGTTCAGGATCTTCTATGCTGCCATCTTGCTCATATGCCTTAATGGAAGTTGTATATACATGTTTATGTAATGTCTATGACAAGAATACCTACAAAATATTATATTCAGATTTAATAAACCTGTATTGAGTGTTTTTTATGAACCAGTGTGCTATGCATTAACATAGAACACTTACATCATTCTGGTATCATTGCTATGAGTAAATGTTTTAAAAATTTTGTTTTATTTTGAAATAATTATAGATTTACAGGAAGTTGCTAAATATAGTACAAAGAGGCCTATATATTCTCACCCAGTTTTCCTCAGTGGTTACACCTTACATAACTTTAGCAAAATATCAAAGCCAGGAAGTTAACATTGATACAATGTTTATACATAGTACTATAACATTTTATCAGATGTGTAGATTTGTGTAACTACTGCATTCAAGATACACAACTATTCTAGCACTACAAAGACCTCCCCTGTGCTACTTTTTTATGGTCTTCTACCACTATCCCAACCCCTGGAAATCACTAATCTGTTCTATAACTTTATAATTCCGTAATTTCAACAATGACATAAATGGAATCAGAATATGTGACCTTTGGAGACTGGAATTTTTCACTCAGCACAGTACCCTGAGGTCCATGCAAGTTGTTGCACTTATCAATGATTTATCCTCTTTATTATTGAATAGTATCCCATCTTGTGTATGTACCATAGTTTGTTTAGCCATTCACCTATTGCAGAAAATTTTAGTTGTTTCCAGTTTTTGGTTATTACAAATAAAGTTGCCCTGACCATTTGTGTACAGGATTTTGTGATGTGTGTGTGCATTATAAGAAATCACATTTCAGAGCTGAGACTGAGGGGGTAAATCAATTGTCCAGAGCACTGAACAGGTTTCCAAACCCAGATGTTTTTACTTTACTTCCTGTGCTGTTTTCATGATCACATATTAATGAGAACAAACTGCAGAGAGTGTAGAAAAGTAATGATTATATATTTGATTTCTCCTTGACAAAGTTTTGGTTTCAGAATAATATCTGCTTAAAGATTTGATTGTTTTTAGCATCATGTTTGTACCCTGATTCACTCATTTATTCACAAAAACTAACATTTGAGTACCCATTAGGTACCAGGCCTGGTGCTGACTGTTGAGGCAAGATGCCTGGCCCATGACAGCTTTTACAAAATACTATGTTTGTAGCATAGAGGTAACTTGATCTTTGCTAGCTAGTATTAACAGTTTTAAATTTTAGTTTAGGAAATGTTTATTGAGAGTTAATGTGAATGCTAAAATAATATTTAAATGTGCATTCCTAAATTTAAATTCTCTGAAAGATTTGGGTTAATATATGTTGCCTTATCTTAGGAAAGCAATTGCTGAGCATGCAGGCACAAATACATAACCTAATTTTGCAAGGCATGCAGTTCAGGACTTTTTCCAAACAGGGGTGAAGCTCAGATGGACTTTTATGTGTAGCTTGTTCACAAATTAATTATTTCTTCTGCTTATTCTGTGTCCCTTTCTCCCTAAAGCATGAAAAATTAATCAACCATCCACAGAGTACCAAAAGAATTTCTACAGATCCTCTAGGTAAGGAATACTTGCTCTGTCTTCATTATGATGGTGCTATTTTTCTCTTATATTTTATATGTTATGTGAATCTTTTGGTAAGAAAGAATAGAGAACTTTATAATTAACAATAAGTTATTAAATAATCATTTATTATCAGCCTAATAAATGAGTTTTCCTTTGTAAGTCATGCACATATAAACAAAAACATTCTTGAATGTAGATGTAGTTAAAATTTTATTAAAATCTACAAGAAATATGAATTCTACTAAGTATTATTGAACTAAGATAACTAGTAATTGCTTTGTTTGGTAAATAGACTATTACAGTTTGTCCTGAAATGTTGACTATTAGGGTTCAAATCTTAAAATATATTTTAAATAGAGGTATATATGGAGGCATGAAACCACATAGGAAACATGTAAAATTTGATTGTGGTTATGAGTAATACAATTACATAACAATGATGCATATTTCAGGGTAGAATTTGACACTTTTATTCTATTTTAGACTTTGAAACAATTCATTTTGTGATGCTAATTGCTACTACTGTGATAGTCTATTAGTCTTCAACAGACATCGCTGAATGCATTTGACTACTGTGTCAGTCTCACCACTGATGGCTTAACATTTCATTCAGGGGTTATCTTTATGGACTTGTACAGAAAATATACAAGCTTTGCTGAATTATTAGAAGTGAGTAGGATAGAAATAAACCTTAGAGTTATACTCTTTCAGAGGCAATAAAATTATTTTCAAAGAGAGAGCAGGTGACAGAGCAAAAACAAAACACAATATACCAAAGCCCAAACCCCAAAAACTAAAAGAAAAAAACCCCAGTAAAACAACAATAGCAGTAGGTGAAAGCCCAGCAAGTTTATAACGTTGTTTACTATTGAAGAACTTGATGTTCAAATAAAAGTACTCCCACTACTATTGTCAACAACCACAAGAGTATAGTGATCTTTCCTAAGTGTACCAGGAAGTCCTAAATTGTTATACAATGTGGTCTCGCATGACCAATGCCATCTGAGCTGTTGCAGGATGATGGTAGATGAGGTTAGAGCAGGACAAAACTATGAACAGTTTTAAATGCTAATTAAGAAGTTCAGACAATGAAGGAGGCTACAAGAGATGTATTAACAAGGAATGAATAAGATCAGATTAGACTTTGAACACTTCTCTCTATTAGTTGTGTAGGAGACTAAAGTCAGTCTACACTCATAGCAGGGGTATGAGTTATAACCCTGGTTCTTGGAGTACTCCAGAAAAAAAGAGGTAGGACATGATTAAGATTGAGTCAGTAAGGCTGGAAAGTGGAGGAAATATCTAAGATATGTTTAGGGTTAGGACCAGTAAAACTTGAGTACAGGTGATAAGAAATAGGCTTTGAGAAATGGGAATAATCTTTCATGTGTTAGCATACTCAGCTGAGTGGTCACATTCACTAAGAAAGTGAACAGAGTGAAGGATCAGGTGGAGAGATGGAAAGACAAAAGTTGATTTCAATTTTAGAAATGTGGGATGGACCAGAGAGTGTCATACAGAGTGAAGTAAGCCAGAAAGAGAAAAACAAATATCATATATTAACGCATATATGTGGAATCTAGAAAAATGGTGCAGATGAATGCAAGGCAGAAATAGAGACACAGATGTAGAGAACAAATGTATGGACACCAAGGGGGAAAAGGGGTGGGTGGGATGAATTGGGAGATTGGGATTGATATACACACACTATTATGTATAAAATAGATAACTAATGAGAACCTGCTGTATAGCACAGGGAACTCCACTTTGCTGTACAGTAGAAACTAACAGAACATTGTAAAGCAACTATACCCCAATAAAGAAAAATTAGAAATGTGGAATTTGAATTGGCTCTAGTATAAACTGGTAAAGATAATTAGGAGATGAATATTGTAAATGGTATACAGGCATACCTTGAAGATATTGTGGGTTTGGTTCCAAACCACCACAATAAAGTAAATATCAAGATAAAACCAGTCACATGAATTTTTGGGTTTCCTAGTGCATATAAAATTATTGTTACATTATACTGTAGTGTGTTAAGTGTGCAACAGCATTATGTCTAAAAATCAATGTGCATACCTTAATTAAAAATATTTTATTGCTAAAAAATGCTGACCATCATCTGAGCCTTCAGCAAGTCATAATCTTTTTGCAATAGTAATCAATGATCACTGATTACAGATCACCATAACAAATAAAATAATGGAAAAGTTTGAAATACTGTGAGAATTACCAAAATGTGACACAGAGACACAAAGTGAGCAAATGCCATTGGAAAAATGGCGCCCATAGACTTGCTTGACGCAGGGTTGCCACAAATCTTCAATTTGTAAAAAACACAGCATCCATGAAGGGCAATAAAGCAAAGTACAAGAGAATAAGGTAGGCCTGTATCAGGATTTAGGGAAACAGAGTCAAAGCTGAAGATATAGTAGATATGGGATATTTCACGTAGAGGAGATAGTTAAGGCAGTTGGTGAATTCACTGAGGGGAGGCGACAGAAATAGAAGGGGCCTGAGATAGGAAGCAGTAATTCAGCACAATCAGGAGGAAGACAGTCAGCAAAGGGAAAAGAGAGGGAAGAGGAAGAGCAGGGCAGGCCATGGAACCCAAGGGAAGGAGTAAAATGCTCTGTGGAAGTCGGAGAAGATGTAGACTGAGAATCAGTTGCTGTAAGTAGTATTTAGGAGGGCTCTAGAAAGATTGGAAAATAAGGCTTTAATAGAGTTTTAAAAGAGGATATCAATATCTTGTGATGAACCATAATGGAAAAGAATATGAAAAAGAATATATATATATATGTGTATATATATATATATATATATATTAATCACTTTGCAGTACAGTAGAAATTAACACAACATTGTAAATCAACTATACTTCAATAAAATAAATTTTTTTTTTTTTTTTTTTTTTCCTTGCGTTATGCGGGCCTCTCACTGTTGTGGCCTCTCCCATTTGCGGAGCACAGGCTCCGGACGCGCAGGCTCAGCGGCCATGGCTCACGGGCCCAGCCGCTCCGCGGCACGTGGGATCTTCCCGAAACGGGGCACGAACCCGCGTCTCCTGCATCGGCAGGCGGACTCTCAAGCACTGCGCCACCAGGGAAGCCCTAAAATAAATTTTTTAAAAAGAGCCTATATAACCTCTAAAGCAAGGACTTAAGGAGTGAGTTGATAGTGATGGACTTAAGGCATCAGATTTACAATAGGCATGAAAAGCTTTTATGGTACAAGGACGGGGAGAGATAGCCTGAGAGCTTGAAACAGCAGCAGAGCAAGGAAAGGGGAGGCTTGAGAGTGCCTGTGGGAAGAATGGAAAGAACCTGACGAGGAGGTTAAGGAACAGGTGTGAAGGGAAATTACTGGACGAAAAACACTGTAGGATGGCACCCAGCAAACATGGAGGAGTGAGATTCTGTAAGAAAGTGATTTTGAAATGAAAACAAGGTTATGAGAACTCTGGTCAAATGGCTTTGGGGCAAGTTAGGAGAGACTGACACTGGCCGAGTGAAACAGAATAAGAGTGAGATTGGGGCTTAAGGATGGTAGGAAAGTGTTATGTCATTGCTCTGGAAAATTTTAAACTGAATTCAAGAAACAGAGTTTTTAATGGATTTGTAAGCTGCTAAAGGCTTAAATTGTGTACAAAGCATAGAGCTTGTTGATCACATTCAGTATCGTTTCATAACCCTGGGCATCCCTGTAGTTGACTGCAATGTGAGTAAGACAGAATTGGCGATTGACAAATTGAGAACGTTGAAAGCTAAAGAGGACAACAGATTTTATGGTGGATGCAAAACCATTATTGACCTACACAGCTGATCATTAGGGCAGTATGCGTACAGAGGCAGAGATGATGGAATGACTGCGGGCGTCAAAGGACTTGCTGTATTAGTGATGGGGCAAGAAACATATTAAGCAGGAACAAAGGAACAGAAGCTGTGGAAGTTTAGGGGGTAGTGGTGAGCAGTAATATTGAGCAGCTGAAGCCATGGACATGGAATAGCTCTGGCTGATGATGAAACATAAGGATTGGCCATGTAAGTCAGTTTTTAATATGGAGACACCACACAGGTCAGTGATGTTGATAAGATTAAGAAATCATGTGGTCAGAGGTATGACTGACTATCAACAGGGTTGCTGTTGCCTGCCAACGGCAGGAGACAGATGATGTGGATGGAGGGAGGAAAGCCTACCCATGTAGCATGGACATTAAAATGAATATATTGCAAGGGGGAAGCAGGATGTTGGTTTGAAAGTGGCAATGGAGGGGAAGGATGTGTTGGCTCCATTTCCTGAGTAGCTTTCACAGAAAAGTGGCATGATTTATAGTGCAAAAGCAGGTGCAATTTATATGAGTAGGTAGATGGAAAGAACAGAGTAAAAGGTGGCAGACATAGAATTCTTTTCTGACACCAAACCAGGGAAACTGGAGCAGAGTTTTGCATGAGTGGGAGAAAATGACTGTGATGCAGGTTAGGGCTGATGTGTGCAAGGAGAGAGAAGGGCTTGAGGGGTTTGCTGAGAGTGATGGATTTGAGCTACACAATAAAATAAATAACAACCAAACAACAGAAAATTGGAATCTTGAGTTTAGGTGGTAGCCAGAAGTCACGGGGTAAGGGAAGGGGTATGCTGAACTTACAGGATATATTCAGAGATGTGTGTAGTTCTAAATAGTCCAGATGCCAGGGGGAATGTTGTTGAAATGGACCTTCCACAGAAACGCTCTTTGGATATTGAATTTTGGTGAGTTTGTGTGTGTGTGTGTGTGTGTGTGTGTGTGTGTAGTTGGGGGGTTGGGGCATGAGGATTGCCTAGCTGCTGCTATAATTTATGCATCAGGTTAGTACAAATTAAGGGAAATAGTTTTTGAATCTAAAAATGTCTTCTAATATAGTGCTACTCAAAGTGTGGTTGAGGACCTCAGCGTCAGCATCATCTGGGAACTTGTTAAAAATGCCAAGATTTGCCCCTATCCTAGTCTTACTTAATTAGACTATCTGGGGTGGGAGCCTAAACACCATTTTAATGAGCCCTACTGGATCTCAGGGAAGTTAAAATTTGAGAAGCATTTCTAACCCTTTGCAATAGGTGGTTCCCTCAGAAGAAAACCCCAGAAAGGGCAGGGATTCAAAGGCTCTCAACTGTCCATCTGGGTGGTCCCAAATCTTTCTGCTTCTCAGAGGCCAAACCAGAGATTAAGTTTCCTGTGAACAGTTGGAGGGTTAGATGAGCACACCCTCCATGAAAGGGTCCTAACACTGAGTGTCCCACGTGTGCCTGGCAGAAGCCCTGTGGGACAACTTGCTCTACTGGCTGGCAGACGAGCTCTCAGAAGAAAATGCCCTGTGTCTCTTCTCATCCCTCCTCCTTCGCCACAGCACCATTCAGCTCATCAAACTGAAGAACCCTGATGATCTCACAGAACAGACCCACGAACTTCTTTGCTTTTGGAAAAGATCACTCCCAAATTCCACGGACAAAGTTCGTCTTCTGGCTCACCTCTCCGCAAGATCGGCAGGAGTGACCTTGCAGAAGAGCTCAAATTCAAGTGGGAAAATAAAGTGCTCACTGAACCTCAGCAGTGGTCTGATGTGGCGGAGTTCAGCCCCGTTGCTCTTTCTTTTGTCCTAGGAAGTGTCACAGTCGGTTTGAAGACCGTTTCTGTCAACATTTTACTAGCAGTTTCCAAGTATTGTTGTTTGAAGTGAATCTCTTTGATAGATGTGTTATTGAGACAAGTGAATAAGCACTAATCAGACAATAAAAAGCATCTGTGGGTTTGAATCCGCACTCATGGTTCAGTGATACATGTTCTGTAGCCAAACTTAATAGCATTTGTAATAGAGTTTGCCCTGTGTGTATTTTAATAGCTGGGGTTGCTTTTTAAGTGTAAAGGAAAGGTATGGTATACAGAATCCCCCCCCCCTTTTTTTTTTATTGTTATCTACATAAAAGTAAACTAGTTACCCAGGACTCCAAGCAACTGATTCACATTATATGCATAGCATGGAGCCCACAGATAACAATACAAAATAAATTGGGCTGCAGACGCCTGATGTTGATGATAGCAAATCACTTTAAGAAAACATCTAAGGTTGAAATAAATTAAAAATAGAAGAACACTTCAGCCATTTACTCCCACAAACTATTAATAAGATTTAGCCTAGAATCGGGAAAACCTCGTATGTTATTATTAGTAAAATGGGGCAGCGCAGAGACCATGGAGCGTAAGTGAAAGAACTCAGGGCCTTTTGCACCGACTTAGGAAAGCAACCTGCTACTAAATTAGTTTGACAGAAACCTTATTACATAAGCCCTATAGGAGCATTATTTTTTTAAAAAAACACCTGTAAAAAAACAAAAACTAAAAGAAAAAGATAATAATTACCTAAGCCCCTCCATCATTGATAATTCCTGTTAATGTTTATGCTTTGAGGCTTTGGAAACCCTAAAGCACTTTAGCTTCCTGTAACAGCATGACATGAATGGGCCTTACATTAGTTACATGAAAAATTAAACATGTATATGGTTCTCAGATTTAAAGGCAGGATTTCCTTCTATTAAATTAACCAGAGACTTAGAGATCTATTTGGTTATATGTTAAAAAAGAGAATTCCACTTTTCAAACACGTTCCTATCAAGAAACCTTTCAGCAGTCAAGATTTTTATCATTTTTACATGTTTCCAGAAAGGTACAATATTTGTCACATATCCTTGGAATGAAGAAAACAGACTGAAATGTTCATTGTCTTTCTGACTACGAAGTAAAAAAGAAGTCACGAAAATAAAATTTGCCTCTTATTCCGCCACTAGAGACTACTGTTATGAAAATATTTTCTTCCAGTTTTTCTTTTTTCCTGGAAGGAAAGGTTTCTACTTCTGTGTATGCAGATGTATATAAACACACCTCTGTGCACACACACACACTTACACACAAATACATGCAAATCTCTTCAGATGTACCACCTCACCCACTCACACATCTCCTCACACCCCCTCTCTGTGTCCTCATACCCCCCAAGCACGCTCACTCATATAGACACACGCATAGCCTCCCACATACCTGTTACGGACACTCCTGCCCCTTACAGGGACAGACTCTCATCCACCTGTACCTTCTCACCTGCATTCATACACTCTCACATACACACACCCCGCACTCCTGCCGCCTCACACAGACACACTTCTTCATATACGTCTCCCCCACACAGACACCCTTACACAACATACAGTCTCAGATTCACGTGTACACACTCACATATGCCTTCACCCATGCATACACACCACCCTCCTGCAGCACACGCACACATATACTCGTCAACATGCATACCCCCCCAACACACACACACACACACACACACACACACACACGCCCTCTCATGTTACCTGTACACATTCACATACACACACATCCTCACGCACCTGCACTCTCTCTCTCACACACACACACACACACACACACACACACACAAACTCATTTACATCCATACCCTCATGGGCACATATCCCTTCACACACACATGCTGACACACATTTTTCCCCAGAATTTTAAAAAATGCATGTATTATGGCAGCAGTAAAATAATATAAAGGTATATAAAGAAAAAAAATTGATCATCTCTGCAGCACCTCCTCTCCCTTGGGTAACCAAAGGAATTATCAGTCCCATATGTGGCATGTGTGCCACATCCACACTTTACTCTTGTGCATCCTGCTCTCTGTCTGGTGGGCTGAACTGTAGGGATCACATTGGCGATGCTCTGGCTTCTGGGTGGCCTTGGTTAATGGGGAGCCCCAGCAGGAGGCTGGGAGGAGGGAGAAGTGTGAGTTAGATGATCCCCTTTCTTCCTCCCTTGAATTCACTGAAGCCGGGTTGCATCCCTCACCCAAAGGCCACTGCCCCTCTCCTCTATGGGCAGCTCTCTCCCGGGATTGGGAACTACTCCTGTTCATGTCCCATCCGGTCTGGGGTAGTAACAGCCGTATTGCTGCACTGTTCCCTGTGGTCCTCCATACCCTGCCCCCCCTTTTAAGACAAAGCCTCCTCTAATTATCCTAATTTGAGTGTATCATGTGTTTCCTATTGAGACACTGACTGGTACTTCTAATAGCAACTTACATATTATTTTTTTTCCACAATGGGGGTCATATATTATATATACAGTTTTAAATTTAAATTTTATTAAATTATGGGCATTTTCCATTGTCTTTAAATGTTTTGATAGTTGTATAATATCTCACTTCATAGCCATAGCATAATTAATTTTAGTATTACCTATTTTTGAAAATTTAAGAAGTGAAATAATGCAGTATATATTCTTTTATGTCTGGCTTTCAAATTCAAATTTATGTTGTTGAAATCCATCCATGTTGTTTATGTGGCAATAGTTTGCTCCGTCTCATTAATAAATAATATTCCATTATATGTAGATAGTATATATTATACATCCATTTCACTGTAAATAGGTATTTCAGTAGACTCCAGTTGGAGCTATCACAAACGGGGTTTATATGAACTTTCTGTAGACACATTTTAGTGAACATATATATTAATTTCTTCCAAACATATACTTAAAGAGTACTACAATTGGTTACCATAGTTCATTTAGCCTTTCCCCTCTTGTTGTATATTCAGATGACTTCCTTCTTCTCATAAAAATAACGATGCAATGATCATCTTTCTACATATGTATATAAATTATTATTTCATTAGGATACATTTTTAGAAATGGGATTACTTACTAGGAACATTTTTAAGGCTCCTGATACACATTGCCAAATTGCCATTTTATATTCTAACCATCAGGTTATGAAGATTCTTAGGAAAACAGTATATTTAAGTACATTTATTACATAAATTAATCAACTTGAGGCACCTAACATGAAATTCTACATCCTAGGTAAGCCTGGATTGTCTTCAATTGCTCTATTGGAAAAAAAGATACTGGTTTAAATCTTTTACAGTATTTCTTCTGCTAATGAATAGAGCATATTCTAGTGTCATTGCCATCTTTTAAAAGAATCAAAAGGAGGAGCAATATAGCATATGGACAGATGCCAGGATGTCAGAGAACTTAGCAAATATAGCTAATTTCCAAAAAAAAGGAATGTTAAATTCATTTATTCAACAGATATTTACTGAACACAAACCCTGGGTCAAGCAATCGGCCATCTGTTCAATGCCAGAAGTACAAAAATGAGTAAGAGACAGTCCCCTGGGTTATGCTTTCTGCGTAAAGGGAGATCGAATGAATGAGATCATCATATTGTTCATTGCTTGTAATGAACCAAGCTCTTCCGGCTTAGCCCTTTACAAGTATTCACTTATTTAATTCTCCCACTGTCCTATGAGGTAGGTACATAGCCCAGTTTTACAAGACAGGAAACTGGAGATTAGAAAGATTGAGTGCCTTGTTTAAGGTCACAAGTGAGTGACACAGGATTCAAAGTTAGGTTGTTGGCTTGGCTCCCACCATATCATGTTGCCTAAACTTTCTCTATTCTTACTTCTCATTTTGCAAAACAGTATTTCTAATTCATATCAGCAGTACAAATAGATATTAGTTTTGAGGATGGGGATGGGGGAAGGGCCAGGAGGTGGGAAGGGGTTGTGATCATTGATAGTTGTCCCAACTCAATTAGTTAGACTTGTTTAAGAGACTGACTGATTAGGATCATATTGCATATTGACCTAACACAAACTGGTGATGCACAAATATTGTGCTATTTGCAGTAGATATCCAATAAGTAATAACCAATAAGTAGAGCCACATTACCACAACTTGGCTATTCAGACACATCAAGAGCGCTTCAAAATAGCGGCTGCAAAACAGGACCATTTAGCAATAAAGCCTTGGGCATCATTACTGACACGCCTGTTTTATACCAAAAAGGGTTAAGAACGCTTCTACCATTTAGAGCTGATCTACATATCTCTATTAATATCATATCTCTATTAATATCAATTTCACTAATGAAAACCCATTACAATCATCATTTTGCTAATCATTAAGTACCACATTTTATAAATTAAAATACTTCTAACATTTATTATTCTAAGGAACAAAACCTGTGATGTTACATCATAGTTTTCTTGATCAGATGCTTACCATATCTGGGGTACAAATTCATAGATTGTAATGACTAGAACAATTGATTATTCCTAAAAAATGACTAGAACAATTGATTATTCCTAAAAAATGTAACCTAAATGAATGCATACACAATATCACATTGTATATTCTGAAGTATTTTAGAGTAAAATGGAAATACCTTAATAAGCAAGTGAGGTAGACTTTGAGGGCATCATGATGCAACTTTTGAAAGAGCTAAATTTTGCGAGGAAAGTTCTATTTTCCTAACCCAGTGTTTCTCAGTGGGGGTGTTACTGGCATTTTGAATGGAATATTTTTTAAGTGACCTGAACTGGCTCATGCATTGTAAGCCATTCAGCACCCTGAGCTCTGCCCGACCCTAGTAACTATGAGAAACAAAATTCCTTCTACATACATCCAGGCATGGGGGAGGGGGGTTGGGAGAGTACAAGTACTGTCACTGGACTTAAAAATAGGGTGTCATGAACCTTGAAGGAGGGTGCTGAGAACCACTGTCTTAATCAACTTTTGGCTTGAAGCAGGGCATAAAAGAAAGGGGGAAGAATAAGTTAAAGGAAATTTAGAAATTTATGAGCAAAAAAGGGTCCTAGCTTAAACTCTCGCTGCTATCACTGCAAGAAATGTCAACTGCT
Source organism: Lipotes vexillifer (assembly GCF_000442215.2). Taxonomy (NCBI): domain Eukaryota; kingdom Metazoa; phylum Chordata; class Mammalia; order Artiodactyla; family Lipotidae; genus Lipotes; species Lipotes vexillifer. The sequence continues at coordinate 2,418,809 of NW_006774670.1, forward strand.
GTCTGATGACATGCCCAGAAATATCCCCAATGAGGGTTCCCCCTGGGGTATAGCCCAGAGCTGTGCTTTAGAATGAGAAGTTCATCTAAGGTACATAGTCAGGTTCTCTGAATTTAGAAGAATTTGGAAGAGTAGTAGGTCAGAAGAAAAGGGAAATGTTGAACGAGGTCGAAAGAGCGGCTGACGCAGGTCTCGGGTTTCCCCTGTATCTTGGCTAAGCCGGCTTCTGGGCCCTAACCTCATCAGAATGCCCCTGTGCTATACGTCAAGGCGTTTTGACAGACGTCACATCCTTTATCCTCAACTCGCCCCTTCTCCCTGGTGTCCTCCACTGGCACTTTCAATTTTCATTACTCTGCATTTATTATCTAACATACTAAATAACATATTTCAACTACAGTTATTTATTTTTGTAAATCACCACCTTAGTGTATGTCATGCAAGGGTCAAGGAGCTTGTTCCTTTTGTTCATTGATGTAATCCTATTACTTAGAACTCTCTCTGGCACTCATTGAATGTTTCTCTGTTTTGTTATTCTCATTTTACAGATGAGAAAATTGCAGTTCAGAGTACAGTGATACCCAGTCAGTGGTAGAGCCTGGATCAGAGCCCAGATGATTCTGTTTACAAAGTCCTTTCTCCTCTGCTTCCAACACTCTGCCCCTGGCTCCCTCGCCCCTCTCCCATCCATAGCCCTCTCTCTTCCATAACCTCGGGTAACGTTTTTCCAGTTTCTTGAATAACCAAGACTCGGTGAATTGTCCTTGGCACCCTATTCTTAAGTCTAGTTACAGCACTTCTATTACCCTGTTGTAGTTGCCTATTTATCTGTGTTTTTCTCCAACCAGTCTGTAAGTTGCTTGAGGGCAGAGACTGAGTTTTGTTCATCACTGAATTTCCATTACCCTGTCATGTCGCAGCATAGTGTAGGGACTCAATAAGTCTTTGTTGAATTAATGCATGAATGACATCTCTATACTGACATGCTTGGACCCTCTTCTCCTGTTCCATCTTCCTTCTGGAAACAATACGGTGTGGGCAGATATTCTGTCTGAAAAGGTAAAATTTAGCTTGGACTCTAAACATCTGCTCTGTCATTCATCAGGCTGGAATAACAGACACAGATGAAACCTGCTGCAAAGTTACCAGGATCCGATTTTTCTCCCCCAAACACACCGCAGCTGTAAAGTGTCCCTTTCTTTGAGTGACTGCTGCTTTCTTACACACTGAGAAACTTTGTTCTCCAAAATCACAGACTATCAGAAACTTTGCTGTTTGAAATCATATCCATAAGAAAGAAATATCCCTCTCTTGGCTGGAGGATTTAAGTCACTTTGACAAAGAAAAGCAGTCTTGATTGACAACCTGGATGCAGTGCATCAAATAAAGGATTTCTGGATACAACACTGCACATCTGTCTTAACGTTAGTGTTTCCAAGGAAACAGAACACTAGGCCCACTTTGCAGTGCAGACCTGATGTTGATCCCTTTATACAAGCTCTGCTTTGCTTTGAGCCGGTCAAAACACTCAGCTCCACCCTATGCCTATGACCTAAAATAACTCTGTCATTGCCTTTGTTCAGTGAGACACCACTGTTCTTTTGGTGTGTAATCTCCCTCATTGCAATGAGTCAATCAACCCAACTTTGTTGAACTTTAAGTGTGTGCCTGGTAGTCCTAGGTTGTTTGGGCTCTGACATTCATGCTTCTGTGCTCTAATCCAGTAGTTTTCAATGGCTGCATGTTAGAATCAGCAGGAGGTTCCTGAACCCATCCTGAGAAATCCTGATTGAAGTAATCTTGAGTGAGTCATGGAAATCAGAATCTTTTTTTTTTTTTTTTTTTTTTTTTTGCGGTACGCGGGCCTCTCACTGTTGTGCCCTCTCCTGTTGCGGAGCACAGGCTCTGGACACACAGGCTCAGCGGCCATGGCTCACGGGCCCGGCCGCTCCGCGGCATGTGGGATCTTCCCGGACTGGGGCACGAACCCGCGTCCCCTGCATCGGCAGGCGGACTCTCAATCACTGCGCCACCAGGGAAGCCCAGAAATCAGAATCTTATAGCACGCCGCCCCCTCCATCCCCCCCAGTTGATTCTGCAGCCAAGGCTAAGAATCATTCTTCTGGACAAATGGACCTAGAAAAATCTGGAATGGGTGTTAAAATTCAGTTTCACAGCCCCCTAAGTCAGCAACTTTGTCAGTACACCTGAGGAATCTGTATTCTCAGTGAATACCTCAAGTGATGTTTACATACGTAGAAATTGAAGGATGTTGCCTACTCTATTTACTTCCTGCCCAAAGCACTTTATTGTTATTTTTCATGGTTAGCACAGACCCAAGAGTAACACAGGAGGGAAAGCAAAAAAACAGAGCAGGTTCTGTGCTGTGCTGAATATAAAAGATTTTTTTTCTCTTAGTTTATAGTCTTCTTTTGAGACAATTCATTTGTTCACAAGTCTAGGCAGGGTGGCATCAAGAGCTGAGGCAGGGAACTGGGATAATTGGGAAGGAGGAACATCTGACCCAGAAGAACTAAATACAGAGTTTTAGGAATCTGTCTTAATGAGAACAGTAGTGCCAAAATCACAAAGATGAACTGACTCCCCTGGAAGCTGATTATTCTATGCCTTTAAATTTGGTCCCATTAATAGATTACATACCCAACTGTACACTGTGAATTAGTATTTTTGAACTCTTGTCTAATTTTAAAGAGCAAATTTATATTTCATTGTATTAGGTGTGCTAAAACTTTTAAATGCACTATATTATATTCTTTGTAGACATGTTTTGTCCATTTTTATATATGTTGAGGGCCTCAAAAATTGAAAGTGACCCAGGCCCTGCTCCACCTGAAAGGCCATGTCTGTGCCAGACAAGTTGAAACTTAAAAAAATAGTCACTGCAAATGCCTAGATGCCACCACAAGAGGGCCTCTGTGTCTCAGATAAAATTAAGGAAACATTCAACACTACAGAGAAATCCCTTTATGTTGTCAAAGGATTGTTTTGCATGATGCTTACAAAGTTTTTTATAAGTTATTTTTGGGCATAACCTCACTTATGGCCAATATATTGTTAGTGTAATCGTACATCATTTTGTGGCTAAATTCTGCTCTAATGTTCTGAAATGTCTAATTCTCATTTGATATAAAGAAACAAAGTATACAGAAACTCCTGCATTTTTAGAGGCCTTTATATTACATGGTATCTTATGTTTCTTCAGTCAAAGCAATGGAAATAAGACTGAAGTCTATTACTGACCATAGGAAATGATGTGTACAATTTCCCTGAAATTATCTCGAAATAAAAATTAACAGTGTAAACTATTGAATGTATTATGGAATAAATGTAGTTTTGACTCACTTCATTTTCTAAGAAAGTAAGCTGATTTGATTTCTAAATAATTACCTTCTAGCTTTTTAAATGTTCTGAATAAAGTGTTGTTATGGTTTGCCAGTAAGTAAAATTGGCTTACATACATTCAAAGAGGATTTCTGAATTAAGATTATTATTTTAAAATAACCAAATGATATTTTTCAGGATATTTTTAGTTGTGATTTTAAAATAGTGTATTTCTGAGATTAAATTCTAAAAAAAAAAAAAGTGAATATTACCCCTCCACAAAGCATCACAAAACACACAAACCAACAACAGTGTGATGGCAATAGAGCAGCCCCTGAACATAAAGCAAAAATAAGCAGAGCTGAAAACAGTCAATATACAAGGATAAATACTAAAATGTAATTGATTGTATTAAAATATTTGCCACTTCTCTTTGTGGGAAGGCAATGCATTCCTG
>NW_006774670.1:2422686-2428062 GCF_000442215.2 Lipotes vexillifer
CATTCCTGCCCCATGGTTGTTACTCTTGGTCATGTGATTTAGAGCACCCAGTGAAATATGAGTATTATATTTGAGCAGAAGCTACGTGAGCCATCGAGTGGTTCCATCATGTTTCCTTTCTCTCTGCTTTGAGATTAGCAATGTCTCAATTAAGAATGTTCTATCAGCCTGGATCCTGGAGTATGGAAGAGATTCATAGCCTATTTGTGACACACAGCATAAAGAGTATGTGAGAAAAATATATTTCATTGTAACTCCCTGTTTTCCTGATTGATGCAATTAATTTACCAAGCATAAGGAAGAAAAAACTATGATTGGTTATCAATGCTATCAGACTTTAAAAAAAGGAGCAGAGCCATGGGCTTTATAAGGAAAGCATAAAGAAGAAAAAGTGACGAGAAGGGCAGCAAAAATGCAAAGATTGGAATCGTTGGCGTTAACAGCAGACTGCTCTAGCGAATGGGGGGAAGTGAAAGTCATTATAGGTATAACGAGCCCAAATACTATGGCACTGAAGAAAGACTAATAATAGATACCAATTTATTGAATGCTGATGGTGTGCCAAGAGCTTTTTACATGTCATTTCATTTTATTCTCATAAGTATCCTTCAATTCGATGCTATTATTTTTCTTTCCTAGATGATGAAACAGGTCTTGAAATATTAATTCATTTACACATTCCCTTTTTCATTTGTTCATTTATTCACTAACTCATCATTCAATGAAGAAGTATTGGGGTTTTGTTGTTGTTGTTGTTTTTGGTCTATGCTGTGCAGCTTGCAGGATCTTAGTTCCATGACCAGGGAATCGAACCCAGTGCTCCTGCAATGGAAGCACAGAGTCCTAACTACCAGACCACCATGGAATTCCCAATCAAGAAGTATTTGTTAAGCACCTATTATATTACTGGGTGGTGAAGTTAGGCTTTAAATCCCTCTCTATCTGACTCTGTGGTTGATGGAATTCTAAGATGACCCCCAAGATTTCTCACTCTCTTATCATACATACTCTGAATAATCCCCAGCATTATGAATATTAAGGATTTAACTCAAGAATTAGGTTATGTTACATGGCACAGTTGACTTTAAAATAAGGAGATTATTCAATTGGGCCTGACCTAATCATATGAGCTGATCTCAGAAGAAGTCAGAGAGAATTGAAGCATGAAAGAAATTCAAGATAAGGAAGGTTCTCAATTCCTGAGATATAGAGGGCCACATGGCAAAATCTAAGTGTAGCTTCTAGGAGAAGAAAGCAGTCCCTGATGACAGCTAGCAAGACAATGGGACATCAGTCCTATAACCACAAGGAAATGAATTCAATCAACAGCCTGATGAAGCTTGGAAGTGTATTTTTCCCTAGTCATACCTCCAAATGAGGACACAGCTGCCCAACATCTTGAATTCAGGCTTCTGAGACCAAGCTTGAGTGAAGGACTAGCTAAATTGTGCCAGACCCATGGAAACTATAAACATATAAATAGGTATTTCTCAAGTCATTAAGTTTGTGATAATTTGCTACACAGCAAGAGAAAACTAATGAATTCTTCTTTAGGCTAATAACTTTGAGTCATCATTAATCAAACTATAATTTATGTTCAGAATTATTTGCTTGAAAAGGGAGGAAAGTATGACAGTAGGGTTTAGAAATATGTTCAACAAAGAACAAAGCAAAATAAGGAAAAAGAAAAAGCAATGAGAAATGAATATAATAGAGGATCTCTAAGCTGTCCTCTAAATCAGAACTTATGATTTTAGTTTCTATGATTTCATGACCTCTCAAGTCCCTTCTTTTCAAAGTTATTCTACGAATTTTATTAATTTTTCCAGATACACTGAGTTATTCGTTGACTCTGGTAAAAGTTTGTGGCATTAGTGGTCCACCCATAATACATAACTTTGAATGTGAGATATTTTTCAGGGCTGTGAAAAGTTAATTTAGACATTTCCATTTTTAAAACTTTCTTATGACTACACAAGTCTCTGCAGCAGCTGGACTAGAATTTTTCATTATTTCCTTATGCGAGACTCAGGAGTCTCACATAAGCAAAAGCTTTTCCCCTGAGAATAGTATGAACAAGTATAAGGGCACTTTCATTACTATTGTCTTTTATGTCAATGTATGTATTTTCTACCATAACCTTGACTTCTCTTCAGTTATGTTTTTTCCTCTCTTCTTATTTATCTAGCATGGGTTAAATATTCACTGGCAATTTGAAATTTTTTGGACAAATCCCTGTAATTTTTGTTCAAGATCCTTTCTTATTTAACCTTACTATTCTTCTGTAACAAAAGCTTCATGAGTAGTTTCAATTTTCCCTATTCATAATATGTATCTATAATGAAATATCATTTAAATAAAATATGTGGAAAATAAATGACCTTTATTTTAAGAGACTCCCTTCCCCATTCCAAGATCTATGTAAAATATTACTCCAAATACAAAAATAAGGCATAAAAGCAGCAGACTGGTTTTCCATCCTACAGTTTTATGAAAGGAGATCTTGCCATGAGAAAGTAGTCTAAGCTTCCCAAGTAATGGATCTTCTTTGTGTCTCTCTTGAAGTGCGCTCCATTATTCATTAGTATTTGCTGTCAGGATGCCCTTCATCCAGGTTCAATTTCCTTTTCTTTCATTTTTAACTCATTACACTGAATTATGTATCTCTATTCAAGAAAACAATCCCCATCTTCTTAGTTCTTCTTATGTATTTGGGAATGTAATTACCTTTGGATTCAGTAACATTGTTTCAATTAATGTCTCAAGTTGTCTTTCTAGAAGAGAATAGTTCATGCATGTCTTGTCTGTTTAGGCCTTGCACTGTTTTGAACAACATGTTAAGAAGTTAAATTGCCACTTCTAGTCACTGAATAGAATACAATAAGGAGCTATATTTACCTAGTTTATAAAATCTTGCAGAGGAGCAACTCTGCCTTTTGGAGAACAGTCTGGGTTAGAGTATGTAAAAATTGCCCAGTATGGGCCGTCAATCTACTGCCTTATGACATATGTGAAAGTAACAGTATTAGATTATGGGTCAGATGTCCTGAATCTCTAGTTCAGGCTCTGAAATTCACTCACTGTTGACTTTTGGCAAGTCCCTTAATATTTTTGTCTCATTATTTTTCACTTAAAGTTGAAAGGATTGGATATATTTGAGATAGCATATTGACTACTTGAGGGTTGTTATTCTCTCATCTCTACACGTATCCATAACACATAGTTTATCGTGACACAATTCATACAATCATTCATTCAAGTTCAACCAAAATCCTCATTCTTAAACTCAGTGGTTTTCAATATACTTACTAACATTGAGTTATCATTTAACATGAAAAAATATACCACCCCTGGAATAGATGCTTCCCAAATCTTCTTCTATTTTTCCAGTGTTCTATGTTTCTTTTGCACCTTCTGATACAAGGAAGTTTGCATGACCTCAAAGAGGGTCCCATTTTGCTCCAATTCTTGACTATGTACCTTGCTTGCCTGCCCTTTCCTTAAGGCAGGACATACTTTGTTCGTGAGTAGAATGGACTGCTAGGACAGTGGTTCCCAAACACTGGTGTGCATCAGCATCTGTTGAAACACAGATTGCTGGGCCTCAACTCTGGTAAATGATTCAGTACGTCTGGGGTAGGACACATGAATCTGTATTTCTAACAAGTTTCCAGGTAATTGTGATTTGCTGTTCTGAGGATCACATTTTGAGAAGCACTGCTCCCTAGAAGAATATTCATTAACCTAGAGTTCATAGATCTCAAAGGTATCTATGGATAGAATTCAGAGAGTTCATGAAAAAAGATGCGCTAAAAATTATATTTGAAAAAAAATTATATTTGTGTTTTTACTAACCAATGCTGAATATAGGCAATAAATCACAGAAATAGTAGTAGCACCTGGCCTTGAAATATAAATCAGAGATATTTTATTATCACCTTCCAATTATTTCAAATTGTTTCAGATTTCAGTTTCTTAAGATAGGGTTTATGCACATTGCTATTTTGACATGACATTGGTTATTTTTACTTCATTAGATTTTGTTATTTTATGAGTTATTAAAAGACCAGAGACTATTGTATCTCAATTGAAAATATATTGATGCCTTACTTCAATATAATTTCTCCTTTGTAATTTTATGTATTTAATTTTAAACTGGAAAACACCAGTCTGAATAGAAGTCATAGGCTTCCTCTATCTGCCTGAGGCTTCATGACAGGAGACGTGAACTCCCTTCCTAAAGGATGGGTATAATAAAGACTTTGAGATCAAGTCATATTTCACCTACCAGGACCATTCTGGTTGTACCAACACCATTCAAAGATCTGGTAGCAACAGAACAGAAGGTGCTGGGGGAAGCCTCTCTCTCATCTTTGAACCCGAGCAGGTAAACATCAAGCTACATGACCGGACAAGTGAAGCTATACATTAAATGTAATCTTTCCCCTGTTATTTTTACTTTTGTAGATAGCACTACAGTGAGATGCCACTGATATTTCTTTTATCTTAACTATCGCTTAGGGCAACAGTTCTCAAAATGTGGTGGTAGTGGTGGGGTCCCTGAAACTCTGTCAGGGGGTCTCAGAAGATGAGGACAAAACTCTCAGCAATATAACTAACATGTTATTTCCCCTTTTCATTCTCATTCTTTTATTAATATACAGTGGAGTCTCCCAGAGACTACATAATGTAAATTGTTTAAATTGCAAAAATTTAAACCATGCCACTCTTCTCTATTATTTTTCTGTTTTGGAAAATATAGTATTTTTAAAGAAAATATGTTATTTCTATTAACATACAATGGATTTATAATTGTTATTTTTAAATGAATTAATAAATATTTCATGAATTTTGTTTTAATTATAATATGGTAACTATAGCCAGATATAACCAACAAGAAAAAAACACTTTGATGTCTTCCATTTTAAAAAGTGGAACGGGATCATGAACCAAAAGGTTTTTTGTCTTAGAGAATTTATAGCCCGTAGAATATAATTATTAAAATATCAGGGACTTCCCTGGTGGTGCAGTGGTTAAGAATCCACCTGCCAATGCAGGGGACACCGGTTCCATCCCTGGTCCGGGAAGATCCCACATGCCGCGGAGCAACTAAGCCCGGGCGCCACAACTACTGAGCCTGCACTCTAGAGCCCGCGAGCCACAAATACTGAGCCCAAGTGCCACAACTACTGAAGCCCGTGTGACTAGAGCCTGTGCTCCACCACAAGAAAAGCCACCGCAATGAGAAGCCCGCGCACTGCAACGAAGAGTAGCCCCCACTCGCCGCAACTAGAGAAAGCCCGCGCGCAGCAACGGAGACCCAACGCAACCAAAAATAAATAAATAAATTTACTTAAAAAAAAATGTAGGGGCTTC
>NW_006774670.1:2428235-2455817 GCF_000442215.2 Lipotes vexillifer
AAAAAAAAAAAAAAAAAAAAAATGTAGATGTGCAAAGCTCTCATGGTGTCGGAGAATATGAGAGTGTCAGCTAGACTGGACTTCATTCAGATGCTGACCAAGCAAAAGAGGCCTTGGCTGCAGTCTTCCCCCAGGGCAACATGTATTTATAAGCCTTCCCTTAGAGGGAGCTTTGATAGAAAGTAGAGAGAAAGATGACCTAATGGGGGCCTGAAGGAAATGCCAGCCACTGGGGAAAAAGTAGCATTTAATATAACATATATCCCGTTCAAAATCATGTTTTGGGTAAACATCAGCAAATCTAACTCATGGCTGAGAGTGAAAATAATGTCTGTTCTCTTATACACAGCAGGCAATCTTCTGTAGGAAGTTGAAATATGTAAACCTCTTCATTCTCATTTTAAGTTCCTCCTGGAAGCCCAGGCGTTTGAGCTGTGTTAAAATAGTCTATTATCTAGGAAAGAAAGTTCATTACCCAAAAAATACATTAATATGGTTATAGATTAATTACTATGATTAGTTCATAGGGCTTCCATAAATCATTACTGAATGAATGATCACATTAATCGAAGAACTAGATTTATTGGCTAGGTGCAAACACTATAGCAGCCCCACTGGCAAAGAAGCAACTAGTTATTTCCAGTTAATAGTAACTTGTAGTACACATGTGGGCAATCGGTCACCAAAATGCAGACAGGTTCTTTATTTTGTTCTTTAATATTTCCCAAGTGCTGAGAATAATATGTAACACAAAATTGGTGCCCAGTAAATATTAAATAAATAAACTGGTTAAGTTGGTTTAGGGTACAAGAAAGGCAAAATTTAACTCAAAGTAGTTAAGATAATAGAATGAATATGTCAGTTCACATACTGATAAGTGTACAAGTTGGGAAAAATTTAGAGCATCCTCTCCAGTAAAGGGAGGGCTTTGGAGCTTTTATACTAATTCTCAGTGATTCTCTCAAACCCATTGTTGTCAATGAGTTGTCCTGTACACAGGCTGGCTTCACCCATGATTGTAGCATAGAGTCACCCCTCAGTGTTCCTGAGGTATTGGTTCCAGGATACCAGTTGGTTCATGGATACCAAAACTCACTGAGGTCCTTTTATAAAATGGTGTAGTATTTGCGTATAACTTACAAACATCTTCCCATATACTTCAGATTATCTCTAGATTACTTATAATACTGAATACAACGTAAATGTTATGTAAGTAGTTGTAAATACAATGTACATGCTACATAAGTAGTTGCCCATGCATGGTAAATTCAAGTTTTGCTTTCTGAAACTCTCTGGAATTTTTTTTTCTGAATATTTTTGAGTCACTGTTAGTTGAATTCATGAATGTGGAACTGGAGGATACAGAGCGCTGACTGTCCTAGATTCTTTCACATGTTTCTGAAGAGAAGGATTCTCACCCAAAATGAATGATAAAACCTCCACCTCATAGTATTTGGACCATCCTCAATATAGCCTCATGACCAGGAGGGTACCAGGTTCTGGGACACTCATGGTGACAAGGAACAGAGTGATCAACACACCCCTCAATCTTTATGCTGAACATCATCTCTTCTCCCTTAAAGTCTGGTACCATCAGCCCCAGCCTTGGGTGAGAGCCTTACCTTCTTTCTACACTTAAGCATTAATTAAGGCATTTCACTCAATACCTATGTGGTTATTTTACCAGAAGAAAAAAATTGGTTAAACAAAATGTTCCTTAATTTGCTGAACTCTAAAAGAGTGGCTGCCAATCTTGGCTAACTATCAGAGTCATTGTTGAGTTTTCTAAAAATTCAGATTCCTGGGACCAAAGCTGATTCTGTAGGTCCCTTATGTCATTCTGACTATCAGTTAGGTTTTAGAATCATCGTTATGAAGCGCTGTAAAAATATATTGTATGATATTTGAAACTAAAGAGCTTTCTTGTATTGGGTTTGACACTCATCCTTGCAGTGTTGGGTACTGTCTTCCTTTGTTTTCCTTGACACTGTAAGCATATTAAAAGGAGAAACTCTCACTTACATTTAAGGCTCACTATATCATCACTTTTGATATTTTGTGCATAGCGTGCACTCAACAAATGTGACTGGGTTTGACATGACACCACAAAGGAGAAGGGTAGGGATTTGGGACCAGCACATCTGGGAGTTTCACCTGGAATCTGAGTCTTGCTTTCAGACACTGAGGGAACTGTGCCTCACATTTCACCTGGAAACCATCATGCAGGTCAATCAGGAGCTCTGCTCTCTCACAAGAATCAGGAAATACTCAGTATGATAGGTCAGTGGGATGGTCAGATTACAACCTGTATTTTAGCTACATAATAAAAATATTTCTAATGTAATATTAGACATTCACATAAATTCTATGCCAACATTTATCAGATAAAGTTTGAGAATAAGAAGAGACTCAATGTAGATTAAAAATTCAATATTGCTTTGATTTTCAAATCAAAACAACAGTGAAGTATCACCTCACACCAATCAGAATAGCCATCACTAAACAAATCTACAAATAATAAGTGCTGGAGAGGGTGTGGAGAAAAGGAAACCCTCCTACACTGTTGGTGGGAATGTAAATTAGTGCAGCCACTATGGAGAACAGTATGGAGCTTCCTTAAAAAAACTAAAAACAGAGCTACCATATGATACCACAATCCCACTCATGGGCATATATCCACCTAAAACTATAATTTGAAAAGATACATGCACCCCAATATTCACAGCAGCACTATTTACAAGAGCTAAGACATGCAAGCAACCTAAGTGTCCATCGATAGAAGATGTGTATGTGAAGAAACACACACACATACACACACACACACACACACACACACACACACACAATGGAATACTACTCAGCCATAAAAAGTAAAGAATAAAATAATGCCATTTGTAGCAACATGGATGGACATAGAGATTATCATACTAAGTGAAGTAAGTCAGGGAAAGACAAATATAATATGATATCACTTATATGTGGAATCTAAAGAAATGATAAAAATGAACTTTACAAAACAGAAATAGACTCACAGACATAGAAAGCAAGCTTATGGTTACCAAAGGGGAAAGTGGCGGGAGCGATAAATTAGGAGTTTGGGATTAAAATATATACACTACTATATATAAAATAGATAACCAACAAGGACCTACTGTATAGCACAGGGAAGTGTCTTCAATATCTTATAATAACCTATAATGGAAAATAATCTAAAAAAATAATATATATATGTCTATATATATCTATACAGATATATATATATATATACATCTGTACCACTTTGTTATACACCTGAAACCAACTCAACATTGTAAATCAACTATATTTCAATTAAAAAAAAGAAAAAATTCAATATTGCTACTGGAGATAACCAAAGAATAAATATGCTAGCATATATTTTCCTCTATTATAAATTATATTAAATCTTGTGCTTTTCTACTGTAGTAAATATTCAACAAGTAATTCTTATTTATATCTTAAGTCAAGACAAATAGAAATCTTGACAGATAAACATAACACAAGTTTTTTTATTGGATAGTTGGAAGTAGTATTTATTTGGATACTTCATTTAGGATAAAATGATGACTACTAAAGTGAACACAAATACATATAACATTTTATGAAAATATTCAGATTCTCGATAATTTAATCTTTCAAGTGAATTATAAACTCTTAGAAATCTGGGGTACAGTTCTACGGGAGTTATTTAGAGAAAACTCAGTTTTTTATAATTTTTCAATTTGTGGAGTTATTGTTGTCTACATTTTGCCAATAACTAGTCAATTTTTTAAATTACTGGTCTTAGCTAGTGAAGCAGAGGAACTTTTTGTGGGCTATTTAATATCTTCACTTATTAAAGTAACAATTAACATTCGGTGTAATTTATCAAGTGTCCAACTTGCTGCCAGGAAGTAGTTTGCTCCTAGGGAAAATTTGTCTGAGTTCTAATTTCAGTTCTCTATTCAATAAACAATGTGCACACAATTAAAAGCAAGTGAAAATATAAGTTTACTTACAAAAATATGAAATATAACAGAAGTTGGAATTGGAAAGGCTCTTAGGGATCTACGTGACACCTTCATTTTGCAAATGACAAGATTAAAGCTTAGGGTATTTAAATAACTTTCCATAGGCTATGCACCTAATTATTGGCAAAGCAGGAGTAGAATCCAAGTTTCTTGATATCCAGTCCATTTACCTATCAGTATAGTAGCATATTTCAAACTCTGATACTTAACAATGCTGGCAGTAAACTAGATGATTCCAGGTGGATATGGATGAACACTAAAAATTATTATGCATTCATTTTAAAATGCATTGGGAACTTCTGGCTTCTGCTCAGGTTATAAAAGTCTGAGAAAGGCATTGCTTATACCCTAACAACCAGAAACAGAAAGATTAACTACATTTTCTTGAATCCATCAGAGACGAAGTTGCAAGTCCACCAACTAGCCTGAATGCAAAGGAAAGACAGGTACTTTCAAGGAGATACAGGCCTTATGCACTGACTCATGGGAAAGATCACATATGGAAGATGGGGCTTCCATGCATGCTGGTAGGAGGAATTCAGCTAAAAATTTTAGTGAAAAGCTGCTAAAAGTGGAGTATGGGCAAGTATGAGAGTATAGAACCCCTCAGAGCTGAAGATGCAAGGGGAATTTGCACCCACCAAGAGGCTCTTCTGCACAGCTCTCCACTGGATGCCCACAGAAAGATTGGGAAGAGGTAAGAACAGAGAGGAAGCTTCCCTCATGGCCCAGGTGTGGAAAAGGGGAAGGGCCACTAGTAGGGGAAAGACAGAAAGTCCACCTGGATGCTTCTCTCCAAGGGAAAAAAAATTGAGCTACTGAGGGATAGGCAGCAAATCCTGCCACATCCAGGTCACAGGTCAAGACTCACTATGGCTTGGAAAACGGAAAAGGAAAAAACTCTCTACATCTTGGTAGGGGCAGGAAATCTCCTGGACCCAGGCCATAAGATATCTTTTACCACTGAGGGAGGGGAAGGATCACTAAAAGACCTGAGATGCAGTGATACAGAGCCTACCTAAGACTGAACCTGAATCAAGGCAATGGTGGACCCTGCTTCCTTCTACCATCAGACTAGCAACAATGTAGTAACAAGCAGAATGGGTACTTTACCACTGTGGTCTTCCTCACAAAAATCTATAACTGCTTATCATAAGAGAAACATCAGACGAATCTAAGTTGAGGTACACTGTACAAAATATCTGACCCATATTCCTCTGAAATGTCACTGTTATCAAAACAATGGAAGTTAAGGGGATATGATGACAAAACATAATGTGGTAACCTGGATGGGATCCTGGAACATGAAGGAGAAATTAATTCAAAACTAAGGAATTCCAAATAAACCATGGCCTTTAGTTAATATTAATATAACAGTATTGGTTCATTAATTGGAACAAATGCATCATACTAATGTATGATGTTAAAAATAGGGGAAATTGGATGTGGAGTATATGGGAACTCTTTGTACTATCTTCACAATTTTCTTATAAATCTAAAACTCTTCTAAAATAAAATGCATATTTAAAAAATTAATTTTAAATCTCATTTATATAATTATACAAGTAGTATGCAGAAATGATTAAAAATATTTGAAGATCATACGGAAATAACAGGTTTGGGAAATGATGCATTTAAAACAGTTAAGTGACTATATTATGCCATGTTATTTGTCAATTTATTTATTTATTTACTTAATTTTAATTTTTTTGCTTTTTTTAACATCTTGACTGGGCTATAATTGTTTTACATTGTTGTGTTAGTTGCTGCTGTATAACAAAGTGAATCAGCTATACGTATACATATATCCCCATATCCCCTCCCTCTTTCATTTCCCTCCCATCCTCCCTACCCCGCCTCTCTAAGTGGCAGGTGGTCACAAACCACGAGCTGATCTCCCTGTGCTATGCGGCTGCTTCCACTAGCTATTTATTTTACATTTGGTAGTGTATATATATCAGTGCTACTCTCTCAGTTCGTCCCAGCTTACCTTTCCCCCTCCCCGTGTCCTCAAGTCCATTCTCTACATCTACGTATATATTCCTGTTCTGCCCCTAGGTTCTTCAGAACCTTTTTTTTTTTTTTTTAGATTCCATATATGTGTTAGCATATGGCATTTGTTTTTCTCTTTCTGACTTACTTCACTCTGTATGACAGACTCTAGGTCCATCCACCTCACTACAAATAACTCAGTTTTGTTCCTTCTTATGGCTGAGTAATATTCCATTGTATAATATGTGCCACACCTTCTTTATCCATTCATCTGTCAATGGACACTTAGGTTGCTTCCAAGTCCTGGCTATTGAAAATAGTGCTGAAATGAACATTGTGGTACATGACTCCTTTTGAATTATGGTTTTCTCAGGGTACATGCCCCATAGTGGGATTGCTGGGTTGTATGGTAGTTCTATTTTTAGTTTTTTAAGGAACCTCCATACTGTTCTCCATAGTGGCTCTATCAACTTACATTCCCACCAACAGTGCAAGAGGGTTCCCATTTCTCCACACCCTCTCCAGCATTTATTGTTTGTAGATTTTTTGATGATGGCCATTTTGACTGCTGTGAGGTGATACCTCATTGTAGTTTTGATTTGCATTTCTCCAATGATAGTGATGTTGAGCATCCTTTCATGTGTTTGTTGGCAATCTGTATATCTTCTTTGGACAAATGTCTATTTAGGTCTTCTGCCCATTTTTGGATTGGGTTGTTTGTTTTTTTGATATTGAGCTGCATGAGCTGCTTATATATTTTGGAGATTAACCCTTTGTCCATTGCTTCATTTGGAAATATTTTCTCCCATTCTGAGGGTTGTCTTTTCATCTTGTTTATGGTTTCTTTTGCTATGCAAAACCTTTTAAGTTACATTAGGTCCCATTTGTTTATTTGTTTTTTTTTTCCATTTCTATAGGAGGTGGGTCAAAAAGGATCTTGCTGTGACTTATGTCATAGAGTGTTCTGCCTATGCTTTCCTCTAAGAGCTTGATAGTGTCTGGCCTTACATTTAGGTCTTTAATCCATTTGGAGTTTATTTTTGTGTATGGTGTTAGGGACTGCTCTAATTTAATTCTTTTACATGTAGCTGTCCAGTTTTCCCAGCACCACTTATTGAAGAGGCTGTCTTTTCTCCATTGTATATTCTTTCCTCCTTTATCAAAAATAAGGTGACCATATGTGTGTGGGCTTATCTCTGGGCTTTCTATCCTGTACCATTGATCCATATTTCTGTCTTTGTGACAGTACCATATTGTCTTGATTACTGTAGCTTTGTAGTATGGTCTGAAGTCAGGGAGTCTGATTACTCCAGCTCCATTTTTCTTTCTCAGGATTGCTCTGGCTATTCAGGGTCTTTTGTGTTTCCATACAAATTATGAAATTTTTTGTTCTACTTCTGTGAAAAATGCCATTGGTAGTTTGACAGGGATTGCTTTGAAACTGTAGATTGCTTTGTCAAGTTATTTTTTTAGATTCTGAATTCCTCAGTCCTGGGTTTATATTTTTACTCAGTTCCTTAATGGTGTTTTATGGTTTCATAGCTCAACAATATAACTTTCCTTCTGATTGGAAACTTCATTAGGGCAAAACATATATGCTTATTCAATTCCCTTGGGGTCCTCTATGACAATGTTCAAAATGGATATGGAGCATTTATTCATACAATCAATTTGTACAATGATGAATGCTTCCTTGTGCTTTTCTTTAATTTTACATCACTAATTTATCTCAAGTGTTGAGAAGCCCAGATTATTGCTATATTTTCCTTTGGAGAGACTAACATTTTGATAATTGATAATCACAAAATTGTCACAGGGATTTTTTTCTGTGATCACTTGTATTGCTTTATACTAAGATCAAGGCAGGTGAATCTCTTAATCTCTGCCAACTCTCGGTAGATCTGTTTAGAGCTGGGAGAGCAAATATGTATCATTTTGTAGTTCAGTTCTAATCCCTTGGCATGGCTGCCTAGAAGTCTGTTCTGATGATTCTACCACCATGAATGCTGTGACCAATTTAAAAGTGAAGGAGAGAGTGATTATGTCATGAAGGCTCATGTATCACATATCTGGCAAATTCAACTTAAAGACTATTTGATACTAATAACTGCTATCACTCTCATAAGGGGCCTCTGAAAGCCTGAAACACTTAAATAGTAATATATATAGATTTCAATGGGCAAATTCAGACATTTCATCCAGTGGTAGAGTGGGTGAGAGCTTTCTTGGCCTCTTTCAGTTCTTGCCATAAAGAAGGTTACTAAATTTGCCTAATTGTGAGGCTGCTCTTTTGGGGTAGTATTTTTCATACATTTCCACCAAAATCTTTTATGAAACATACATGAAACTTAATTTTTAGACAAAAATTGTGAGTAAAATATATTACCATTATTATCATTACTGATGAAAAAAGACAATAAATTCACACAAACATAAAGAGGTAAAAAGTTCCATGTAATAGTGTAGAATATTTTCTACTGGAAGAAGAGAGACAAAATGGCATGCTCTCAAATTTAAAAAATGTTTCCCAGTTAGCCTGACAATGATCTCAGCCCTGGTTTCTGGGAAGGCTTTGAATCACTTCTCACTTCCCATATATTCTAATTTAAGTATGATTCATCCCAACTGAGGCCAAGGGCAGTCAATTACCTCCCTATAGTACCTCACCTGCCACCCCGCTCATTCTTGACTGAGAAAGATACTGCTGTGATCACCTACCTGATACCACTTCTCCAAAAGTGTTTTAGAATTTCCATTTAAAGGAACTGTTTCCAAAAGACTAGTTAGTGAGCAAACTCTCCATCACTTGCATCACTTATCAGCTAGATTATAAGCTCTTTGAGCACTGGGAAGATGTTTCATTTAGCATTACATGTCTGGGACCAAGGGCAAATAAATGAGATGATTCCTCCTCACACTGTTTCCATGTTGAGGGCTGCTTGCCTTTGGTATATGCAGGTCCCTCCCATCTGTCCATCTGTCTCTCCATCCATTCATCAAACTAATCATCAAACATTTATTGAGCATCTATACTATCAGGCATAAAGAGATGAATACATCAGTTTTTTTTTTTCCTCAAGAAGATCCCACTCTAGTGTGGAAGAATTATAATATAATACATCTACTTCAATTTTCTGTAGATAGATCAGAAGTGCAACTAGTGTCTGCTCATCATTCAGGAAAATTTCTTTTTGAATAATAAAATACCTAAATGTCAATGCTTTTAAAAGAAACATTACTTCTGGGATGGTTTTTCCTGTAAATTGGGAGTGAAAGTAGAGGGAACTTACGGCTGACTATAAAGAGCTCTACAATTGAATAGCAAGCACCTGGATCGACACTGAGGCCAAGTAGGTAAGAACAGGAGCGCATCTCACTCCTGAGCTCTGGCAGAAGCATGAGACTGATGGATGTGGTCCTTGCTTTGGAGAAAAACACCCACTCTATCATTTTTTTTTCCTTAGTAGAAATATATGTTCCATTCATTAATCTGACAACTGAACACCAGAAATATCCTTGAAAACACATCCATCTTTCCTTGGACTCTGCAAAGATACTCTCCTTGGCAGCTGAGAAGTCAGCAAGTACACCTGTGGTGACACTGGTACCATGAGCAACAGAAACAGATGCAGAGCCAAAGCTGCCCTGCACAGCTTGGAAGGATTAATGGGAAAGTACTTCTCCATTCATCAGTTTGCAGTCTTGGGGCTTCCATAGTACTCTGTTCACGAGAGAAACAGGGACTGTATTCGTTTGACTATATTAGGATGATAGAGTCAGCAGACAGATTACAATTTTTGAATATCTCTCCTAATAGAGAAAAGCAAATGTGAGGTAGTATCCATCCCTATTGAACACCTGTGCATTTTTCAAAGGAGATCATTTCTTGCATTCATTCATTCATGATTGTTTTCTCATCAAATTAATTACTGAATACCAATCAGCTAGAGTTGGGTAGAGTGTTAGATGCTGTGACTTCAACAACTTGAAAACATTTTTTTTTCTAGAGAAGATTTCATTCAGTAATTCTTTCATTCAGCATATATTATTTGAATGTCTACTATGTGCCACATACTATGCTAGGTTCTGAGGATATAAAAGTAAACAAAACCAGACATGGCCAGGTGTCTACCATCATTATTTTGAACTTTTCCTTTTAATACTTTGCCGAGAATACTAATAAAATCTAATAGATTCTCTGTGGCTTGTAGGTGGAGCTGTAGGCTAAATGCTCCCAGCAGGGCAACCTATTCTTTCAGAACTAAAGAATCAGGGAGACAAAGAAGGAAGAAGCCTGTTTCCTACATGGAGGAGTACTGGAAATGAAGGATGTTAAATAAACTGATTAATCTGATATATATTTACCACATCAGTATATTATGCTGAAACGTATATTAGGTTCATTGCAAAATAAATTTTGAAAAGTAGAGTTATAGATATAAAACTGATAAAAATGTGGAGAAACAGTAACAAATATGTCCCTTTTTATCAGTATACTGTTTTCAGGACACTTTGTTTTTCACATTGAAATGACTGAAACAGTATAAAAAGAGCCTAAAAGGAATAGAAATGTGACACAGCTGGATTTCTTGTCATGGAAACTTCCCTCCAGCAGACAGTCTTGTTCTTTGACATTTGGCATCCCTAAATATCAGGGCAGGAAGTTAGAATTACATATCCTGAGACAACTTCAAGATAGCGGAGGTGTAAGACGTGGAGATCACCTTCCTCCCCACAAATACATCAGAAATACATATACATTTGGAACAACTCCTACAGAACACCTACTGAACGCTGGCAGAAGACCTCAGATGTCCCAAAAGATATATATGTTTTTTCGCCTTTCTCTCTTTTTGTGAGTGTGTATGTGTATGCTCTCTTGTGTGATTTTGTCTCTATAGCTTTGCTTTCACCATTTGTCCTACTGTCTGTCCGTTGTTTTATTTATTTATTTTTTGTATAGTTTTTAGTACTTGTTATCATCAGTGGATTTATTTTTTGCTTTGGATGGTCTCTTATTTCCTTTTTTTTTTTAGTACTTTTAAATTTTTTATTTTTAATAATTCAAAAATTTTTTATTTCAATAAATTTATTAAATTTTATTTTTTCTTATTTATTTCTTTTTTTCTCACTTTTCTTCTGAGCCCTGTGGCTGACAGGGTCTTGGTGCTCCAGCCAGGTATCAGGCCTGTGCCTCTGAGGTGGGCTGAGTTCAGGACATTGGTCCATCAGAGACCTCCCACCTCCACGTACTATTAAACAACGAAAAATCTCCCAGAGATCTCCATCTTAACGTTAAGACCCAGCTCCACTCAACGACCAGCAAGCCACAGTGCTGGACACCCTATAGCAAACAACTAGTAAGACAGGAGCACAACCCCACACATTATCAGAGAGGCTGCCTAAAATCATAATAAGGTCACAGACATTCCAAAACACACCACCGATGTGGTCCTGCCCAGCAGAAAGACAAAATCCAGCCTCAACCACCAGAACAGAGGCACCATTCTCCTCCACCAGGAAGCCTACACAACCCACTGAACCAACCTTAGCCACTTGGGGAAGAAACCAAAAACAATGGGAACTACAAAAAAGCAGCCTGCAAAAAGGAGACCCAAAAACAGTAAGTTAAGCAAAATAAGAAGACAGAGAAACACAAAGCAGATGAAGGAGCAAGGTAAAAACTCACCAGACCAAACAAATGAAGAGGAAATAGGCAGTCTACCTGAAGAAAAATTCAGAGTAATTATAGTGAAGATGATCCAAAATCTTGGAAATAGAATGGAGTAAATACAAGAAACATTTAACAAGGACTTAGAAGAACTAAACAGCAAACAAACAAGGATGAACAACACAATAAATGAAATTTAAAATTCTCTAAAATGAATCAATAGCAGAATAACTGAGGCAGAAGAACACATAAGTGAAGTGGAAGATAAAATAGTGGAAAAAACTACCACAGAGCAGAATAAAGAAAAAAGAATGAAAAGAATGGAGGACAGGCTCAGAAAACACTGGGACAACATTAAATGTGCCAACATTCGAATTATAGGGGTCCCAGAACAAGAGGAGAAAAAGAAAGGGACTGAGAAAATATTTGAATTGATTATAGTTGAAAACATCCCTAATATGGGAAAGGAAATAGTCAGTCAAGTCCAGGAAGTGCATAGGCCCATACAGGATAAATCCAGGGAGAAACATGCCAAGACACATATTAATCAAGCTTTCAAAATTTAAATACAGAGAAAAAATATTAAAAGCAGCAAGGGAAAAACAACATACAAGGGAATCCCCATAAGGTTAACAGCCAATCTTTCAGAAGAAACTCTGCAAGCCTGAAGGGAGTGGCAGGACATATTTAAGGTGATGAAAGGGAAAAACCTACAACCAAGATTATTCTACCCAGCAAGGATCTCATTCAGATTCAATGGAGAAATTAAAACCTTTACAGACAAGCAAAAGCTAAGAGAATTCAGCATCACCAAACCAGCTTTACAACAAATGCTAAAGGTACTACTCTAGGCAGGAAACACAAGAGAAGGAAAAGACCTACAATAAAAACAAAAAACAGTTAAGAAAATGGTAACAGGAACATACATATCGATAACGACCTTAAATGTAAATGGATTAATGCTCCAACCAAAAGACATAGACTGGCTGAATGGATACAAAAAGAAGACCCATATATATATGCTGTCTACAAGAGACCCACTTTAGACCTAGGGACACATACAGACTGAAAGTGAGGGCAGGATGGAAAAAGATATTCCATGCAAATGGAAATCAAAAGAAAGCTGGACTAGCAATTCTCATATCAGATAAAATAGCCTTTAAAATAAGGACTATCAGAAGAGACAAAGAAGGACACTACATAATGATCAAGGGATCGATCCAAGAAGAAGATATAACAATTGTAAATATTTATGCACCCAACATAGGAACAACTCAATACATAAGGCAAATGCTAACAGCCATAAAAGGAGAAATCGACCATAACACAATCATAGTCGGGGACTTTAACACCCCACTTTCACCAATGGACAGATCATCCAAAATGAAAATAAATAAGAAAACACAAGCTTTAAATGACACATTAAACAAGATGGACTTAACTGATATTGATAGGACGTTCCATCCAAAAGCAACAGAATACACGTTCTTCTCAGGTGCTCAAGGAACATTCTCCAGGATATATCACATCTTGGGTCACAAATCAAGCCTTGGTAAATTTAAGAAAATTGAAATCATATCAAGTGTCTTTTCCGACCACAACGCTATGAGACTAGATATCAATTATAGGAAAAAAATCTGTAAAAATACAAACACATGGAGGCAAAGCAATACACTAATAAATAACCAAGAGATGACTGAAGAAATCAAAGGGAAAATAAAAAATACCTAGAAACAAATGACAATGAAAACACGATGACCCAAAACCTACAGAACGCAGCAAAAGCAGTTCTAAGAGGGAAGTTCATAGCAATACAATCCTACCTCAAGAAATAAGAAACAACTCAAATAAACAACCTAACCTTACACTTAAAGCAATTAGATGAAGAACTAAAAAACCCCAAAGTTAGCAGAAGGAAAGAAATCATAAATATCAGATCAGAAATAAATGGAAAAGAAATGAAGGAAATGATAGCAAAGATCAATAAAACTAAAAGCTGCTTCTTTGAGAAGATAAACAAAACTGATAAACCATTAGCCAGAGTCATCAAGAAAAAGAGGGAGAAGACTCAAATCAATAGAATTAGAAATAAAAAAGGAGAAGTAACAACTGACACTGCAGAGATACAGAGGATCATGAGAGATTACTACAAGCAACTATATGCCAATAAAATGGATGACCTGGAAGAAACGGACAAATGCTTAGAAAAGCACAACCTTCTGAGACTGAACCAGGAAGAAATAGAAAATATGAACAGACCAATCACAAGCACTGATATTGAGACTGTGATTAAAAATCTTCCAACAAACAAAAGCCCAGGACCAGATGGCTTCATAGGTGAATTCTATCAAACATTTAGAGAAGAGCTAACACCTATCCTTCTCAAACTATTCCAATAAATAGCAGAGGGAGGAACACTTCCCAACTCATTCAACGAGGCCACCATCACCCTGATACCAAAACCAGACAAAGATGTCACCAAGAAAGAAAACTACAGGCCAATATCACTGATGAACATAGATGCGAAAATCCTCAACAAAATACTAGCCAACAGAATCCAAGAGCACATTAAAAGAATCATACACCATGATCAAGTGGGGTTTATCCCAGGAATGCAAGGATTCTTCAATATACGCAAATCTATCAATGTCATACACCATATTAACAAATTGAAGGATAAAAACCAAATTATCATCTCAATAGATGCAGAAAAACCTTTTGACAAATTCAGCACCAATTTATGATAAAAACCCTCCAGAAAGTATGTATAGAGGGAACTTACCTCAACATAATAAAGGCCATATATGACAAACCCACAGCCAACATCATTCTCAATGGTGAAAAGCTGAAATCATTTCCTCTAAGATCAGGAAAAAGACAAGGTTGTCCACTCTCAACACTATTATTCAATATAGTTTTGGAAGTTTTAGCCACAGCAATCAGAGAAAAAAAAGAAATAAAAGAATCCAAATCAGAAAAGAAGAAGTAAAACTCACTGCAGACGACATGATACTATACATAGAGAATCCTAAAAATGCTATCAGAAAACTACCAGAACTAATCAAGGAATTTGGTAAAGTAGCAGGATACAAAATTAATGCACAGAAATCTCTTGCATTCCTACACACTAATGATGGAAAATATGAAAGAGAAATTAAGGAAACATTCCCACTTACCATTGCAGGAAAAATAATAAAATACCTAGGAAGAAACCTACCTACGGGGACAAAAGACTTGTATGCAGAAAACTAAAAGACACTGATGAAAGAAATAAAAGATGATACAAACACATAGAGAGGTATACCATGTTTTGGGATTGGAAGAATCAACACTGTGAAAATGACTATACTACCCAAAGAAATCTACAGATTCAATGCAATCCCTATCAAACTACCAATGGCATTTTTCACAGAATTAGAACAAAAATTTTCACAGTTTGTATGGAAATGTAAAAGACCCTGAACAGCCAAAGCAATATTGAGCAAGAAAAATGGAGCTGGAGGAATCAGGCTCCCTGACTTCAGACTATACTACAAAGCTACAGTAATCAAGACAGTATGGTACTGCCACAAAGAGAGAATATAGATCAATGGCACAGGATAGAAAGCACAGAGATGAACCCATGCACATATGGTCACCTTATTTTAGATAAAGGAGGCAAGAATATAAAATGGAAAAAAGACAGCCTCTTCAATAAGTGGTGCTGGGAAAACTGGACAGCTACATGTAAAAGAATTAAATTAGAACAGTCCCTAACACCATACACAAAAATAAACTCCAAACGGATTAAAGACCTAAATGTAAGGCCGGACACTATAAAACTCTTAGAGGAAAACATAGGCAGAACACTCTATGACATCAATCACAGCAAGATTCTTTTTGACCCACCTCCTAGAGAAATAGAAATGAAAACAAAAATAAACAAATGGGACCTAATGAAACTTAAAATGCTTAGCACAGCAAAGGAAACCATAAACAAGACAAAAAGACAACCCTCAGAATGGGAGAAAATATTTGCAAATGAAGCAACTGACAAAAAATTAATCTCCAAAATATACAAGCAGTTCATGCAGCTTAATATCAAAAAAAAAAAAAAAAAACCCAATCCAATAATGGGCAGAATACCTACATAAACATTTCTCCAAAGAAGATATACAGATTGCCAACAAACACATGAAAGGATGCTCAATATCACTAATCATTAGAGAAATGCAAATCAAAACTACAGTGAGGTATCACCTCACACCAGTCAGAATAGCCATCATCAAAAAATCTACAAACAGTAAATGCTGGAGAGGGTGTGGAGAAAAGGAAACCCTCTTGCACTGTTGGTGGGAATGTAAGTTGATAGAGCCACTACGGAGAACAGTATGGAGGTTCCCGAAATAAACTAAAAATAGAACTACCATATGACCCAGCAATCCCACTACTGGGCATATACCCAGAGAAAACCATAATTCAAAAAGACACATGCACCCCAGTGTTCATTGCAGCACTATTTACAATAGCCAGGTCACGGAAGCAACCTAAATACCCATCAACAGAGGAATGGATAAAGAAGATGTGGCACATATATACAATGGAATATTACTCAGCCATAAAAAGGAAGGAAATTGGGTGATTTGTAGAGACGTGGATGGATCTAGAGATTGTCATACATAGTGAAGTAAGTCAGAAAAACAAATATCATATATTAACGCATATATGTGGAACTTAGAAAAATGATACAGATGAACTGGTTTGCAGGGCAGAAACTGAGACACAGATGTAGAGAACTAACGTATGGACACCAAGCAGGGAAAGCAGCAGGGGGTGGGGGTGTGTGTGATGAATTGGGCAATTGGGATTGACATGTATACACTGATGTGTATAAAATGGATGACTAATAAGAACCTGCTGTATAATATATATATTATATATAATTCAAGTCATCCAATGATGGAATGACCCAGTCAATAAAAAAAACTGTTTGTTATAATGCATGTTTTTAATCTATTTATGTTAAATGTAATTAAGTAGAATCCTTTGCTATCATAGCACATCATTTCAGCATCCCCTATTTTTTCTGAGTGCACCTTAGTTGGTACATATCACGTGCCTCCAAGAAATAGTCAGGATAGGATCCAAGGATATGTAGGCTATTTAAAGAAAATGAATCAGGGAATGACTATTCATCTATCCATCCATTAATTTATGCATTCTAACAATAATCCAGTTATTCTCCAATTTAACAAATACTTATTGTTGAGTTACTATATGCTCAGTTTTAGGTATCTTGTTATTAGTAGACAAAACAGTCAAAAAGAAACAACACAAAACCAAAAACTTCCCCGCTCTCATAGAGCTTAAGTTCTAATGGAGTAATATACAAAAATCACCCCCAGATACAGAATATTAATTTGGAGAGTAGGGGCTATCACATACCTAGGTGTTGTCATTTTGGGAAAGTCTGTCCCAAATAAAGTGTGGAGCCCACCCTTGTAGCCTCCTGACCTTTCATCACGCTTCCTCCTTCTTCTGTTACCCCTCCTCTCCTTTTGTTTCTTCCCCTTTATATAAAGTGTGTCTCCCATAGAAAGTTATCATTAAAGGTCCTGGTAAATAAGGATAGGGTTCAAATAAAGAGCCATTATTGAAGCCACTACTTAAAGAGGCATGATCAAAGCTACGGGAATGACAAAGGATGGTGGGGACACTCAGAAACTAATAATGGCAAGCTCCTGAACCCAGAAAGAAGAACCCTAGATAGGAGTTATGCGCATGGAGAGACACAGCCCCTGCCAAAGGCACAGCACCCAAGCAGGGAAGGAGTAAAGAAAAACACTGTGATATCTCACTCCTCCTGCCACCTGTTCTGCTGCTGCCTCGCACTGGCCAACCCACCCAGAAGCCAGACGGCAAGGGAGCCTGGGTGATGCAGTCTGCTGTGGTCAAGACCTGGGGTTGCAGAGGTCAGAGACTGGATCCAGATGAGAGGCAAATGGAGAGTTAGGAGTACAAAAGTAATTCTAATTATGTTGCAAATGGATAAACTATATTATTGCATATTAATAAGGGATATACCTTAAACTAAAGATATAATCTTCTAATAGTGTAACTTAAGGTAATGATAAGAAATATCGTGGGCTGGTGAGGGCTACCTCTTGACCCTCAGATCATACTGATCTCTTACAAGGTGCCATCCCTATCACACACCTTCTGTGATACTAGAACTCACTGCTGCTTTCAGTCATTCACCAACTTTTAAGTTAGCTGCAGTTGCTGATTTGTTAAGTTAATGTGTTTTCAGAGGAAATGCCATGGCACTCGAGAAAATAATCAGATACAGGAGATGAGGAGGTTAGGATGTCCCAATCAGACTGTCTTTTGGCCTCTAATTTATTAGTGTTTACTTATGTAAAATGAAATCCTGCCCTTTAAAGAATGGATCTATGGAACACTTCGGGTGAAAGGAAGCCTTCCAGTCCTGTGGGCATTGTCCTTACATGGGCAACCTTGAGAAGTCACTCACTGATGTGTTTGGAGAAACATGAGCCCTTGTATCATGTACACTCTTAACCAGTAGATGTCATGCAAAGTCCTGTGCATATATTTTTCTACTTATTGCTGTCAGTAGAACAGCAGTGTATGAAATCAAGGAAAAATTCTCATAGGCTTGAATACCAAGAATTATCTCTGTTTTCTTTGAGAATAAATAGCAAGTTGAATAAAAATAGTTTATATTTTAATATATTTGGGGGAAGAAGAGCAATATATTAAGATATTTAATATATTTGGTGAGAAAACTATCAGGAAAAGAAGTAATCAGATAGTCCCAGATTTGAATCTTAAAGTACAATTATTCTAATTACTCTCCATTGGCATTCTAGCCTTCATAGTTTAGAACTATGGTGTTCCAAAATGTATGGAGGACAGGGTAAATTTAGAGTGCCTTACACCTGCATTGATTCTGTTCCTTTGATCAATAGTCTGGGGTATTCTTAAATCTAAATCATATAGGTTTATGACACAGTGCTCTGGACTGAAAACATGCTATTATCCCCACCAAACGTGCTTGTTAACACACAGAGAAGCTTCCCCACAGTCACACAGAAAAGGACAATCACACCCTGTTCTCAAATGGCTCGCATCTTACTGGAATATTTTTCTCACTTCATACCACATTGATTGGGATTTTTTTCCATATTCAATCCCACTTTGTTCATTCTGTATACATAAAATCCCCTGAAAGTAATGCTTACTCCATTTTTTCCCTTTCTTTTAGTTGTATCATTTATAATCTTTGCATCACCCACATATTTTATACATTTGCTATTATCTTTCTCTCTTTCAGATCTAACAATGTCTAATGTCTAACAATCTGTTAGACATCACTGGGCTAAACGCTGGGTTTTGTGGTGCCCTAATGGCCATCTCCTAATTACTTGGGAAAAAATACAGTGTATCATTATAATCTAATATATGTGATTATGTTTTCATTCAAGTGAATGTGAAACATAATTTATACCCAGTGGATCAATAAACCAATTATAGAAGAACAAATGATCCATGCTTAGCACACAATGATTGTTGATGACAAATACTTAGGAAGATAAGTTCTCCAGAGAAACGGAACCAATATACATAGAAAGAGATTTACTATAAAAATGAGATCATGCAAGTATGGAGGCTGACAAATTCCAAAATCTGCTACACACTACTATATATAAAATATATAAACAACAAGGACCTACTGTATAGCACAGGGAACTATATTCAATGTCTTCTAATAACCAACAATGGAAAAGAATCTGAAAAAAAAAATATATGTACATGTATACAACTGAATCACTTTGCTCTACATTTGAAACATTGTAAATCAACTATACTTCAGTTAAAAAAAAAACAAAAACACCTTAAACAAACAAACAAAAAAATTCCAAGATCTGCATTCAACAAGCTGGAGACCTAGGAGAGCCAATGGTGTAGATTTAGTTCAAAGCCCTCAGCCTTGAAACCTGGGAAGAGCCAATGTTTCAGTTCCAGTTTGAAGGCAGGAAAAAGCCAATGTCCCAGCTCAAAGACAGCCAGGGAGGAGGAATTCTCTCTTAATCAGGGAGGCGTCAGCCTTTTTATTCTATGCAGGCCTGAATAGAACAACTGATTAGATGAGGCACATTCACATCATTGAGGGCAAACTGTTCTACCCAGTCCACCAATTTCAATGTTAAACTCACCCCAAAACACAGAAACACCCAGAATAACATTTGACTAAGATAGCTGGGCACCCCATGGCCCAGGCTAACTGACACATAAAAATAAGCCATCATAGACCATAAGACACTTCTCTTTGTTCAGTTTCCTTACTAGAGAATGAAGGGTTTATTCCAGGTCAGGGTTTCCAAATCTAGCTGAATTTCAGAATCACCTGGATACCTTAAAAATGCCAATTTGGGGGGAACTTCCCTGGCGGACAGACAGTGGTTAGGACTCTGTGCTTCCATTGCAGGAGGGCACAATCCCTGGTCAAGGAACTAAGATCCTCGCATGCCGTGCAGCCAAAAACAACAACAGCAACACTGATTTTTGGAGTTTTTGGTACTCACTTAACATCTATTGAGTCAGACTTTCTACTGAGTCAGACTTCCTCTCTATGAATAGAGCCCAGGAATCAAGTCATTGTGATTCTATATTCTGCAGGTTGATGGTTGGAGCTCTATAAGTTTTATTTCTCTATTGTCAGCTGGTTTCTTACCATTTCTCCCAACAGAGTTCACTAAGAAGAGACTGGAATGCAGGAAAAGGAAGGAAGGGATTTCTTCATTCCTATTTGCTTTCTATTCCTGTCAGCGTCACTCTAGAAGTGGCACCTTCTGGAAGAAAGTTGATTCTATTTTTCCATTTTTGTTGGCACTTTCAGAACCAGTCTCATTCTGACCCCTGAGAACATCCAATTCACAGTTCTAGGTCTCAGTTCTCCAGTCTCCTCATTTGCTCCTCGGAGGCATCAGTGCAAATGGGCAATGGTTCTTCCTCTGCAATTCGGGACCAAATCTTCTGGGTTCCTCCTCTGAGCTCCTGAGGTCCCAACACCAGATGATCAGCACGCCAGCCTCAGGTGTCTGAGCCACATCTCCATGGCCACTCTTCTGAGTTGCTGGGTTCTGATAGCCCCAGACCCTTCCATTTGCTTCTCCTACTTATAGAGGTGGTAGCTGCTTCCTGCCTTGACTGTCTGGTGTTAACCTTACTGTTGCTTTTGGCTGTTCCTGTCCTTCACCTGCTTCACCAATTCCATATCAAATCTTCTCTGTTGAAAGATTTCATTTGGCTTGTGTTTCCAGGCTGATCACTATCTGCTGAAAGTTAGTGAACCACCCATGTGAATGTCTAGGTGAAGGATTGTCCAGGCAGTGGAAGGAGGAAGTTCAAAGCTCATAAACCAGAAGCATGCCTGGAATGTTTGAGAAACGGCCAGGAAGTCACTGTGGTTGGAGCAGAGTAAATGAGAAGAAAGTATTTAGAGATGTCAAAAAGGGCCAGATCATGTACACCCTCATAACTTACAGACAAAAAAACATCTTTGGTTTTTATTTTGAGGGGGAAGGGACACCACTGAATCTACCAAAACCACTCCTCTTTAAATCAAGGAGTGATATGACGAGAAATTTGTTTGAAAAGCATCACTGTGGCTGCTATAGTAAGAATATATTTAGGGGAACAAAAACAAAAACAGAGGTAACATTTAGGAGCCAATTGCAAGCATCTACGCAAGAGATAATAGTGGTTTTTTCAAGGATAGCAACAGTGGAGGTAAAAATAACTAGAGAGCTTATGAATATATTTTGACAGTGGAACCAACCAGGTTTGACAATAAAGTGGATAAAAGAGGCTTTAAGAATGGCTTCAAGGTTTTGGCCTGTGCAATTGGAACAATGAAACTACCATGAACAGAATGGAGTCATTTCTTTTTGTGCAGGTGGGGGACAGGCAGCAGGAGCTACGTTTTAAACAGGGGTCCCCAACCCCCCCGCCCCCCAGGCCGCAGACTGGTACTGGGCTGCAGCCTGTTAGGAACCCGTTCGCACAGCAGGAGGTGAGCAGTGATGAGCGAGCACGGCTTCATCGGCCGCTCCCCACCCCTCCCCATCGCTCGCGTTACCGCCTGAACCGTCTCCCCGCCCACCCCGGCCGGCCATGGAAACATCGTCTTCCACAAAACAGTCCCTGCCAAAAAGGTTGGGGACCGCTGCTTTAACATGTTCTGTTAGACATCCAAGGTGTTAAGTAGACAGTTACATATGTGGGTCTGAAGTTCAGACTAGTGGTTCAAGATGGAGCTCTAAATGTGAGAGACTTCAGAAATATAAATGATATTTAAAAGGTACAGGAATGGATAAAGTAATCTAGGGAATATAGATAGAATAGTGGTGTAGGAGATGCCAACAGTTAGAGACTGAGGAGACAAGAAGAAACCATCAAAAGTGACTGAGGATCCAAAAGAGTCGGAGGGATGTTAGGAGAACATGTTATCCTGAAAGCCAGTGATGGAAGGAGGAGGTAGTATGAACAGTGGCAACAGTTGCTGATAGGTCACCTAGATAAAACACTGAGAACAGACAAGGTGGCTTTAGTAACATGAAGGTCATTGATAACCATGATAAAGGGCAGTTTCTGTGGAGTGGGGGTGCAAGTCTATTTAGAATGGGATTAAAAGAGAATGGAATTAGATACCTTGCAGTAAGAGAGTACAGACAACTTTTTCAAGTCATTTTCTCTCTTCCTTCCTTCCTTCCTCCTTCCCTCCCTCCCTTCCTTCCCTCCTTCCTCCCTCTCTCTCCCTTCCTTTCCTTTTCCTTCCTTCCTTCCCTCCTTCCTTCTTTCTAATGTAAAGGAAATGAGAGAAATAAGATGGTAAATAAAGTGGGAATGGGGATTGAGAACATTTTTTAAAAGATGGTAGAAAAAAGAGCATATTTGAGTGTTACTGGGAAAAATCCACTAGAAAGGACAATTTGATGTCCTTGATCTTGGGCATCAGTGGAGAGATTTGTTTTAGAAACATGGAAATTCATCTACGGTATTTTTAAGTCATAAAATGTATTATTTCACCTCCTGCCCCACTTAAAACCTATGAATGATTTTTCCTTGTTTTAGAAGAAAATCCACAATCCTCACCCTTGCCTTCAAGGTTGACCATGACCTGGGTTCTACCTCTCTTGCCTGCATCATCTCTTACTGCTTTCCCTGCTGCACTAAACTCCAGCCAGTCTGGCCTCCTTTTTGTGTCTTGAACACATCAAGCTTTTTCTTGCTCCAGATCACTTGCACTTGGCTTTCCCTCTACCTGGTAAACTATTCTCTTGGCTTTTTAAGCTCCGTCTTTCACATATTTTAGGTTTCAGCCTAAATATTTCTTTTTCAGAGAACCCTTTCCTGATAACATTATGGAAAGTATGTGCTTAGAAATTACTCTCTATCATTATGCCCTGCTTAATAGCATTTATTGCCATCCATAATTATCTTGTACTAGCTCATTATTTTTCTCCCCAACCAAAATGTAAGTTCCGGCTGTATCTCTAACACCTAGAAAGTGTTAGGCTCACACAGTGACCAATAAATTGCCTGTGACATATGTAAATATTTATTAAAATAATAATCAAAACCTCAGTGTCCTGAAGTTCTTCAGCCCTCTAGGATGTTTATTACTTTTAATATATGTGCAACAATAATCTGAGCTCCCATACTGCATAACTGCAAGAAGTCTAATTCTCTTCCTAAGTATTTCTGAAATCACTCCTTGTGTGTCCTAGAAATCCATTTTGTCTTGCATATCACTTCTTTTCTGTCTTACAGGTTGCCTCCAGCTGTCTCATCACCACTTTCTCATTCCTGAACATACTTCATCCCAAAACATGGACACAGGCCCCTAAACATAGCTAGAGTGATACTCTTATCTTTACTATTTTAGTAACTCTTGGGGATAATCATAATGTTGGTAATAATAACAATAATACATTCAGCACTTGCTAGGACTAGACACTGTATATATATTCACTTATTTATCCCACCAATCCTATGATAAAGGTATTATTATTATCCCTGCTTTCTAGATAAGACACTGAAACATGGGGAGGATATATAAATTTCCCAAAGACATTTAACTAATAAGTGATCAACCCAGGATTCATTCCCAGGCAATCTGTCTGTAGAGTCCATTCTCTTAAATGGAAAGGAATTATAATCTAGATAAGGAAAGGTTAAAACTGGCTCTCTGATAATTTTCTTCCTCTAATGCGTTGCCTCATTATCTTTGATCTAAATTTTCCCACTAGACACATCTTTGTCAGCTGCTGGCTTATTTCCATATTAATGGGGCTTGATTCTCTTTCTTTGGAATAAATTCATCTTTTCTCAGCTCTTAATTCACCCTCCCTACTTGTTCTTAGCCAGAGAAAACAATGTATCCTAACAACATAATAATCTTTGCAAAGACTAACTCAACTCAAAATCAGCAGTCTTTTATATGATTAAATATTAGCAACAGCTTGGGCTGAAGCATGAGTGTTTTCACTTTCTCATGTCCTTATATATGCAAGGCTAAAAGAGTCATCAAAGAGGTCCTTAAAAGAGCAAAGGGAGGATGTTGGCATTCACCCTAGAATTTAGAAATGGCTGTAGCCTTTAAAAGGGCACACTTTTGTCCCCACTTTATATGCTGGACACTGCAAGGGTTAGGTGAAACAACAATGGCATTTGCTACACCCAGGAAACTAACAGGAAGAGAGGAGAAAGCGTGATACATGACTTCAAGTGTTATAAAGTATTACACGTAGACTCTGAGAGCTGGGAAATAACAGAAGTTTGTTCAGCAAAGGTTATGCTACAATGCCTAAGGAGAGAAGTAAAAATCAAAAGCGACTAACACAAGCCTTTAAGAGTGCATTCATGTGACGAATTGGGAGATGGGGGGCAGGGGTAAATGCTGTTGAATGATAAGGATGTTAGAAAAGACTGATTCTCATAGTCTAAGAAGGTACAAACACCTGATATATTGGAAACTCAACAGCACACCTGTCTTACCTAAATATTTTAAGGATGGGCCCTGCCTAGGTGGGTTGGAGATTAAAAAGAAATCATGATATCACTTTTCATGAACGTCATAAACCACGTGACCTTACATTAACAACAAATACAAAAATAGCAATATAAGCAGCTGCTATTAATCAATTAATTATATAAAATGTAACTAAGCAGGGCTAGGAGCTGAGGTTCCAGCAATGAACAAAGCAGATAAAAAAATCCCTGCCTTCATGGATCTTATGTTTATGGAGTACTTACCATGTGCCAGACATTGTGTGCTGAGTTTTCATAGGCATTCATTATTATTCCTCACAGCAACTTTTGAGGTTGTTCCTCTTTGGCTCCTGGCCATGCTGACCAACACTGACCTCAGGTTCTCCCCCAGACACTTGGCTGTGGACTCACTGATTCAGTAGCTACTCAGAAGCAATGGTTTCTCATAGTCTTCTCCACAAACTCTCCTTTCATGTTTCTACATCTATGGCTGGTAGGACATGGCTTCTCTAATTGACTGGTTGGTGACTCAACCTCTGATCCAACACCTCGTCTGGACCTGTATTTTTCAACAATTCTGTCAGGTCTACTTCCTATAATAACTCAAAAACACTCATACTGACACTTCTCCACTCATTGAAACTGGGATGATTCACCAACAAAAGATGAATGCTAATTATTAGTAACAGGAGAAGCAAGATGGAAATTATTTATTTCCAGACATATAATTCTCAATAAAATGTTTCTAATCTATTCTTAAGAAGTGTTGTCTCTAAAGACACCACCAGAAAACTAGAGCTCATCAATGAATTTGGTAAAGTTGCAGGATACAAAATTAATATACAGAAATCTGTTGCATTTCTATACACTAACCACAAACTATCAGAAAGAGAAATTAAGGAAAAAATCTCATTTACCATTGCATCAAAAAGAATAAATTACTTAGGAATAAACCTACCTAAGAAGGTAAAAGACCTGTACTCAGAAAACTATAAAACACTGATGAAAGAAACTGAAGATGATGCTGTGTTCGTGGATGGGAAGAATCAATATTGTTAAAATGACCACACTACCCAAGGCAATCTACAGAGTCAATGCAATCCCTATTAAAATACCAAGGGCATTTTTCACAGAACTAGAACAAATAAATTTAAAATTTTATATGGAAACAAAAAGACCCCAAATAGCCAAAACAATCTTGAAAAAGAAAAATGGAGCTAGAGAAAACATGCTCCCTGACTTCAGACCACACTACAAAGCTACAGTAATCAAAACAGTATGGTAGGGCTTCCCCGGTGGCGCAGTGGTTGAGAGTCCGCCTGCCAATGCAGGGGACATGGGTTTGTGCCCCGGTCTGGGAAGATCTCACATGCTGTGGAGAGGCTGGGACCGTGCGCCATGGCTGCTGAGCCTGCGCGTCCGGAGCCTGTGCTCCGCAACAGGAGAGGCCACAACAGTGAGAGGCCTGCATACTGCAAAAAAAAAAGATAAATAAATAAAATTTAAAAAAACAGTATGGTACTGGTACAAAAACAGATACATAGATCAATGGAACAGAATAGGGAACCCAGAAATAAACCCACATACTTATGGTCAATTAGTCTACAACAAAGGAGGCAAAAATATACAATGGGGACAAACAGTATCTTCGATAAGTGGTGCTGGGAAAACTGGACAGCTACGTGTAGATGAATGAATTTAGAACACCCTCTAATACCATATACAAAAATAAACTCAAAATGCGTTAAAGACCTAAATGTAAGACAGGTATCTAGAACTCCTAGAAGAAAACATAGGAACAATACTCTTTGACATAAATTGAAGCAATAATTTTTGGGTCTATCACCTAAAGCAAAGGAAATAAAGGCAAAAATAAATAAATGGGACCTAATTAGACTTAAAAGGTTTTGCACAGCAAAGGAAACCACTGACAAAACAAAAGCACAACCTACTGAATGGGAGAAAATATTTGCAAATGATATGACTGATAATTGTATTTCTTTTTAATTTTTAATTTAAGGGCTTAACATCCAAAATATATAAAGAGCTCATACAACTCAACACCAAAAAACCAAGCAACCTAATAGAAAAATGGGCAGAGGACCAGAACACACATTTTTCCAAAGAAGACATACAGATGGCCAACAGGCACATGAAAAGATGCTCAACATCATTAATCATCAGAGAAAGGCAAATTAAAACCACAAGATACCACCTCACCCCTGTCAAAATGGCAATCATCAAATAGACCACCAAAAACTATTGTCGGCAAGGATGTGAAGAAAAGGAGACCCTTGTACACCGTTGGTGGGAATGTAAATTGGTTCAGCCACTGTGGAAAACAGTATGACAGTGTCTTATAAAACTAAAAATAGAACTATCATATGACTCAGCAATTCCACTCCTGGGTGTATATCCAAAAAAAAAATCCCACTAATTCAAAAAGATACATTATCCCAATGTTCACAGCAGCATTATGTACAATATCCAAGATACAGAACCAAAGTGTTCCATATGGACAACCAAAATGTCCATCAACAGATGAATGGATATAAAAGATGTGGTATACATACATACACACATACATACATACATACATACATACATAAAATGGAATATTACTCAGTCATAAAAAAGAATGAAATTTTGCCATTTGTAACGACATGAATGGACATGGAGGGTATTATGCTAAGTGAAATAAGTCAGACATAGAAAGATAAAGACTGTATGATATCACTTTTATGCAGAATCTAAAAAAATAAAACAAACTAGTGAATATAACAAAATGGAGACAGACTCACAGATATGGAGAACTAGTGGTTCCCAGTAGGGAAA
>NW_006774670.1:2455862-2471736 GCF_000442215.2 Lipotes vexillifer
AACTAGTGGTTCCAAGAAGGGAAAGGGAAGGGAGGAGAGGCAAGGTAGAGGTATTGGATTAAGAGGTACAAACTATTATGTATACAACAAATAAGCTACAAGGATATATTGTATAACACAGGGAATATAGTTAATATTTTCGAACAACTATAAATGGAGAATAATCTTTAAAAATTGTGAATCATTATGTTCTACACCTGTAATTTATATAATATTGTACATCAACTATATCTCAATTTTTAAAAAGTAATAAAAAAGAGTTTTTCCTATCTTGAAAAGATATCTCCACCCCCATGTTTATTGTAGCATCATTCACAATAGCCAAGACATGGGAACAACCTGTGTCCATCAATAGATGAATGAATAATACACACACACACGGAAGATTATTCAGTAGTAAAAAGAAGGAAATCACGCAATTTGTGACATGGATGGACCTTGAGGGCATTATGTTAAGTGAAATGAGTCAGACAGAGAAAGGCAAATTCCCTTTGAACTCAATTATATTTGGAATCCAAAAATGCTGAACTCATAGAGAGTATAAATCTCATAAAAACAGAGTTGAATGGTGGTTGCCAGGGGCTGGGAGCTGGGGGAAAGGGAGAGATGTTGGTCAAAGTGTACGAACTTCCAGACAAACTCTGGGGATCTAATATGTAGCATAATGACTATAGTGAACAATACTGTATTATATACTTGAAAGCTATGCTAAGAGAGTAGATTTTAAATGTTGACCCCCCTACACACACACACACACAAAGTAATTATGGAAAAAATTTGTCCTGTTGGGAAAGTTAATATAATACACATGACTTGGTAGTTTAGTGGTTCAGATGCTTTTTAAAATTGTCCACCTTGCCTTCTGTTGATTTTAAAAAGCAATAGCCTGAAATTGACAAGTCGGTCCCAAATCCCAAAAAGGCTTGATTTTGCATGTAATACACAGGATTAAAAAACACTGATAAATATCTGACTCTGCTTTTTTAAGTCTTTACTGTAGAACATAAAAAAATTATTCAACTGAAATGAAATGAACCACAAGTTGTTTATGTAACTGTCTGAGGATAATATGTCAAAGAATATTATGATAGTAAACTGACAGGGAAAAACGATTTACTAGTCTCAATTTTGAAAGGATAAAAAAACTGTTGGGGGCTTCCCTGGTGGCGCACTGGTTGAGAGTCTGCCTGCTAATGCAGGGGACGCGAGTTCGTGCCCCGGTCCGGGAAGATCCCACATGCCGCGGAGTGGCTGGGCCCTTGAGCCATGGCCGCTGAGCCTGTGCTCCGCAACGGGAGAGGCCACAACAGTGAGGGGCCCGCGTACCGCAAAAAAACAAAAACCAAAACCCAAAAAAAACTGTTGGAGATCATGTTTGAAATGTCATTCTGCGTCACTGAACTGCATAATTTGTATTAATAATTTATGATCACACTATTTTTTATTTAATGTGCACATTGGCTTTTATGAGCATGCTGGGAATTACTGCAAACTGAATTTCACATAAAATATACTTGTATTTCACAATACTTTGCTTTACGCATTTTAAGTACAGTACCAGATGTGTAGCTGATCCAATTTTTTTCATTTACTTTTTAAAATAAACAATTTTTGAAAAGTTTTGGATTAACGTAAAAGTTGAGAATACAGGGAATTCCTATATAACCCAGGCCCAGTTTCTTATTCTTTAATAAGTAATAAGGTACTACTAATGTCTTATATTGTTTGATACCTTTATTATAATTAATTAACCAATATTGACATATTATTAACTGTAGTTTATAATTTATTCACATTTTCTTACTTTTATC
Source organism: Lipotes vexillifer (assembly GCF_000442215.2). NCBI lineage: Eukaryota > Metazoa > Chordata > Mammalia > Artiodactyla > Lipotidae > Lipotes > Lipotes vexillifer. The sequence goes on from NW_006774670.1 coordinate 2,457,674, forward strand.
CTGATGCCCTTTTTCTGTTCTTGGATCCCATCCAGAAAGCACATTACCTTTAGTCATCAGGTCTCCTTAGACTCCTCTAGGCTGTGACAGTCCCTCAGGCTTTCCTTGATTTTGATGACCTTGACAGTTTTGGGGAGTACCAGCCATATATTTCGTAGACTGTCCCTCAGTTGGGATTTGTCTGATATTGCTCTTATGACAAGACTGGGGTTATGGGTTTTTGTGAGGAAGACCACAGAGGGAAAGTGCCCTTTTCATCACATTACATTAAGGATAAATAAATGTGACTCATCACTATTGATGTTAACCTCTATCACCTGGCTGAGATGGTGTTTGTCAGGTTTCTCCACTGTAAAGTTACTCTTTTTTCTTTCCATATTCTACTCTTTGAAAGGAAGTCGCTTCAGTTTAGTTTCCTGGGGCTACCGTAACAAAGTACCACTATCTGGCTGGCTTACATATCAGACATTTATTGTCTCACAGCTCTGGAGGCGAGAAAATCTGAGGTCAAGCAGTCGGCTTGTTCTGAGTGTGGTGAGGGAGAATCTGTTCCATGCCTTTCTCCCAGCTTCTGGCGGTTCGCTGGCATCTTTCAAGTTCTTTGATTTGTACACACATCACCTCGATCTCTACCTTCATTTCACTTGGTGTTGGCCCTGTGCTTGTGACTCTGTCCAAATTTCCGCATTTTAAAAGGACTCTAGTCATATTAGATTAGGAGCCCCCCCCCTACTCCTGTATGGCCTAATTTTGACTAATTACATCTGCAATGGCCCTATTCCCAAATAAAGTCAAATTCTGAGGTACTAGGAGCTTGGACTTCAACACATGTAGTTTTGGGGGACATAATTCAACCCATAACAGTTGCTATATGCAATGCACACCTAAAGAGTGGGGAGTTATAGTCTAACACATTTATTTATATTAGGATGGACTCATTGGTACTTGCTTTATACTTTGGGTTATAATCCAATGATACTTTATTTTGTTGCTTAACTTTGGCATTTGGAGCTCTTTCATTAGGCTCCTATAGTGCTTTTAACATACTCCCATCAACATAGTTTTTATATTTATTTTTTAAAATTTTAGCACTTCCTAACTTTCTGACACCACAAAATGCTCCAGCCTCATCTTGTGTATTTCCTGCCCATATTACTGTCAACCCTTTCCCTAAGGATCCAAGGAGCCCTGGTGTCTTTTACTGGAGAATGGTATCAGCAACCAAGATCAGGGCACTAGGTGTGCTTGTTGCTACCAAGTTGTTTCTAGACCTTCTCAGCTGACAAAGCAAGGAGATGTATGTGTATATACTAGCTTATGTATATACACATATCTATATATATTTCCACATGTAACCATTTGAAACTACATTAAGCTAAATGAGTCATACTGATGTCTCCAACTGTAATCTGCTACCATGTAGATCATTATAGCCTCTTGGCTTTGCTTATCTGTAACCTCCCACTATAACACTGAGAAACCTGGCACCTACCACCCACCATCCATTCACATAATTGTTCAGTTCTAGTATGTATTTATAGCAGGTTTTCATTTACTTTTAATCTACAGAATTATTAAAGTATAAAATATTTATAAACCAATCATAAATATTTAAATGTGCAAAATTCCACACAGTAATAGCTTACATTTCCTAGGAATAGCTGCAGACTAATTTGAAGTGTAATTTCTTCTCTGGATCATTGTTAATCAGGACAGTGCCATTACTGAAGTGCAACTGGCTTTCTGTTTAATGTAATTTGTTAAAATGCACATTAGACCAATTAGAATAAATGATACAAACATCAACTTCATGTTTTCATCAGAGCAGCACATAATAAAGTGTATGTAATCTCCCCAACTCCTCCTCTCTGTCTCTCTCCATATACATATATATGTATATATATGTTATTTGTATTTATGTCATGTAGTACTTACAACATACTCTACATATCCTTACACACATATAATAAAAACTTAATTATGGACATTTCAGAAGTTATGAAATAATTATTGAGTTTCTAACATAGAAATAACATATAAAGGTACAAGCCAAAAGGCATTTTCAATATATTAAACGTCTTTTGTTATAAGAGGGAAAAGAAGTTTCTGATACCAGAGGTTTGTACTGGTAGAATTTCAACGATCTCAAACGTAATGAAATGTCAGATTTTCTCTTTGTTCATCATATACAACATTGAATTTTACCAGCCGTTTATAAACTGCATATAGTATAGTCTTTATCCACAGTGGGGTTTAGTTGCTGTTGTCGTTACAAATTTGGTTACAGGTGCAAAGTCCTGCTTGCTTCAAGGCAAAGAAAAATAAATGAAGTAAGTTTGGGTAAAGGTCCTAAAAATTAAAAATTTAATTTAAAACAACTGGAGTTAATATACACAATACGTGGCATATGTTCTCTGCATTCATTGGCTACAAAGTTGGATCTAAGTTTTCCATCAGTCCCCATGTAGCAAACACCTCTTCTGCACGGCTTCAGTGTCTCTTAGTCTCATTCCTCTCTTGTCCCAGCTGTCACTGTGGTGACCAGCTCAGCCTGGAACTGGACTGACTTCACACAGCTGCAACATGACAGCCCCGGGCTCTGGACCCAAGCCACACTCTCACCTCCCATCCTATCGTTTCTCTATTGATATTGTTTTGGGAGCTTCATTCTGAAATCTCATCCCTGTCATCAGTAAAGGAACATGATCATCTTTTCCCGTTCAAAATGCAATTCCTGATACCATTTTTCATTCTACTGCTCTTGTCTTAGCAAACTGTCATGCATCTGTATAGTGTTATGGAGAAAGCATCAGACACGAAATGGGAGCCTATCATGTGTGAGCCTCTGGGTCTTTCAGGAAAAGAATACTGTAATCCATTACATTAGTAGAGTTGATAATAGCATTTTAACCTTCTGTATTTGTCTTAAAAGTTGAATATGAAGCTGTGAAGAGCTACCTGTACATGAGGAGAAAAGGCTGGCTACCCTTAGGTGGTCAAAGAATAAGGGATTTAATATTTAGTTTAGGCTCACTGAGATTTTTCAGAGAGAAAAATTTGTAGATGGCATTTAAATGCAAACGCTAGCCCAGTGTTACCTTGTGTCCTTGAGGGAATGAATTGCCTTTACCAAGGCATATGCTTCAGATCTCAAATCACATGGAACTCATTCACCTGGTTGCCTTTGACTGTTTTTAAAATAAAGCTTATGTTCTGCTAGTCCTTCTGATAATATTTTGAGATTCTTAATTCAAACTGGAGAACAAAATAAGAAAAAAGATAACTTTAAGTCTTCCTCCCAAACCACCCAAAGTGAAATTCAGGCTGTGAAACAATGATGCGTCCCCTCCAGTGGGGACTTTATAACATTTTATTCATGGGAAATTCAATTGAAATGTGCATCTCTGCTGTTTCCTGAAAAATTTAATTTGCATCTTAACTTGCTACTGCTGTGCCCAAGATCTTCAAATCAAATATTAAAAATGAACTTGTCAACTCCAGCAGCTTTATGCTGGGAGCTAAAGACTTCATACATTCTCTTTCATTTTGTGGTCTATTAAGATACACTTATGAGTGAATGTGTAGTGGACTAAGTTGTTAGTAGGTAAATTTTACAATGAGGTTTAAATTAGATTCTCTCCACACACTCAATAATCTACCTCATTTCCTGTGTGTATTTTTACCTTCATGCCAGATTCACAATCTTAAAATCCAACACAAGCCATTGTGTTTGAATAATCTCAGCAGTCCTGTAGTCTAATATCTCATAAACTTGCTTTTAAACTTGCTTTTCTCTTTTATGTTTCTGAACTGTTTTAGATATACCTAATCAACAATGCAAAAAAAAATCAGAATTCATTAGACATGTCTGCCTTTGAATGGAAGAATTATGACTTTATAATTCCTTAATGAAATATTCAAGATTGAAATTCAAGATAGTTTTTCTTTTTTAAAAAATGTATATACTAGTTGACTGTAGTATAGTGATGTCCACTGTGTAAGTCAGAATTATTTTTACTTGCAAGTGGGAGGAAAAAAATCTCATGCTAAATTTCTTGGATGTGATGAGGTATGGTCGATTTTAGGCATGGCTAGGTCCTGGGGCTCCTTCAGATTCTGTATCTCTTGTTATCTCTGCTGTTGCAGTGATTCACAAAATGGCTGCCAGAAGCCCTACATTTATATCTTTCAAGCTTACTGACCTCAGTGGAAGGATAATTCTTCCCAATAGTCCTTAAAGAAAAGTCCACAAAAAGACATATTTGTCTGGCATGTAGCACATGATCATTACTGAACTAGTCACTCTGACCAGAGCTCTACAGAGCCCTGTTTGTCTAGACTGGGGTCATAAGAAATATTCCAATGGCTTTACAGAACCACATGAAATGTTTTTTCTCTGAAAAGAAGAGTTCTGTCACCTGAGAAAGGAGGGGGAAGAAATACCGAAAAGGCAAAAATAATGGTAGTTAACTATTCTCACACCTGACCTTGGATTGTATTCTGGATTACAGAATTTATCATGTTGCTTTGTGATTATTTTTATATTTCTTGCCCTGATCAAACTCAGAAAATCCTAAAGATAAGATGCAAACATTACTTCAAAAAATACTGTCATTATTTCATTTTCAGAGTCTAATCCAGTTTTTGGCACTTAGTGGGTCTTCAACAGATGATTACTAATTATACTAAATAATTACATGTACTACTATCCTTTTTTCCCATCTCTGTTTGGCATTCTTTTATCTTCTTATTCAGCCCTTGTGAGTCTTTTTTTAAAGAAATTTCTTTTAATGTTTAATTTCAGCCAGTTTTCAAATCACTTTCCTAGGAAGCCAAAAGGGAAAAAATTATGTAAGCTTAATAATATATATTATTTGCAAAAGACAATTTCACTTTTCAAAAAAGAGTGATTTCTTGGGTCTATTTTTAAAAAGCAGAAATATAACAAATTTAGTTATTTCATTCGTGAAGCTAACTAAATATACCTAAAATCTCTAATCCCTCATTCCCTCAGATTCATGAGAGTACCTTGATTTCCTTTTGGTCCTCTCCCTATCTCCAGTACCTTTGAGATACTAATTGCCATTCTTACTTAAAATGGAACTGATTTTGATTGTGTAGTGTTATCTTGCATTTTTGTCCTGGATCTAGGCGTGTTTTGTATCATTGGCTGTTTATGAGTCATGTGTATTGTTATTTAACTTATTATAGGTCTAAAGTCAGTCTCATTCTAATTAAACTCAGTGAGTTTTACTTTGTTTTGACAAGCAACATCCAGATGTCCCGAAGTTGATGGCTCTGGATTGGTCATGGGGCTGTTTTAAGGCTGAGGTTACTCTGGATTAGGTGCCAGATTAACAGCTATGTCCCAGAATACCACAAAGAAAAGAAAATTAGAAGAGCTTCCTAAGCAGCCACTTTTCTATGCCAAACCCTCTTTGTGCTTAGTTCTTCCTTCATTCTCATATCATGCTATGGTTAACTGAGTTCTTTTCAGTTACTTCTCTCTAGAATGTCTTCCTGGAAAATTTTTTGCAGGTTATTTCTACTCATCCTTATGTTCACCTTCTTCAGAAAAGCGTTTGCTAAACTCTAAAGAGTTACCCTATTGTGTATTGTGGCACCACCTTGCAATTTCTTTACCATCTTATCACTGGTCATAATTGGACATTTAAAAATTAATTTTCTGTTCCCTACTCTGTTGTAAATTCAATAACTAAGACAACCTTGTCTTGTTCATTGTTGAATACCCAGTCTAAATACAATGGCATACAGTAGTCTCCCCTGCCCCAGCATTTCATCATTTTTGTTTTATTTTATTGTTATAAGACTTGACTTGACATGTACACTCTTAAAACATTTTTAAAGTGTGCAAAACATTATTGTTGACTATAAGTACAATGTTGTACAGATTTCCAGAGCACATTCATCTTGTTTGACTAGAAGTTTATGCCTATTAATTAGCAACTCCCCATTTCTCCCTCCCTCCCTCAAATCCCTGGCAACCAACATTCTACTCTTTGACTCTGTAGGTTTGATTATTTTAGATAATTCTTATAAGTGGAATCATGTAATATGTGTCCTTCTGTGACTGATTTATTTCACTTTGCATAATTTCCTCCAGGTTTATCCATATTGTTACATATTGCAGAGTTTTGTTTTTTCAAGGCTGCATAGCATTCCATTGTATATGTATACAACATTTTCTTTACTCATTCATCTGCTGCTGGACATTTAGGTTTTTTCCACATCTTGGCTACTGTGAACAGTGCTGCAATGAACATAGAAGTGCTAATATCTCTTGAGATTCTGATTTCAATTATGTTACATAAATGCCAAGAAGTGAGATTGCTGGATCATATGATAGTTCTATTTTTAAGTTTTGAGGGACCTCCATACTGTTTTTGATAACAGCTGTACCATTTTGCATTCCCACAGACAGTGTGAAAGGGTTCCAATTACTCTGCATCCTTGCCAGTATTTGCTGTCTTTTGTTTTTTGATAGCAGCCTTCCAGAGAGGTGTGAGGTGATATGGTTTTGTGGTTTTGATTTGCATTTTCCTGATGATTAGAGATGGTGAACATCTTTTCATGTGCCTGCTGGCCATCTGTATGTCTTCTTTGGAGAAGTATCTATTCAACTTCTTAGCCCACTTTAAAATTGAGCTACCAGTGTTTTGTTTTGTTTTGTTTTTTTAGCTATTGAGTTGTAGGAATTCCTTATATATTTTGGAGATTAGTTTTCTCAGTACCAGTTTTTGAAGAGGCTGTCATTTGCACATTGTGTATTTCTGATACTGTTGTCAAAGATAAGTTGTGGATTTCTTCTTTCTCAAGTTTGATTTGGCTATCCCTTGTCCTTTGTGGTTCCATATGAATTTTAAAATTGATTTTTCTATTTCTGGAAAAGAAATGTCATTGGGATTTTGATTGGTGTTACATTAAATCTGTTGATTGCTTTGGGTAGTATAGGGTTTTTAACAATATAAAGTCTCCCATTCCATGAGTGTGGGATATCTTTCCATTTGTTTGTGTCTTGATTCTAACTAGTTTAGGCTGCTCAAACCATCATTTCTGAGTGAAACCTAAACAAGATCAGTAATAAAGACCTTATTTCTCATATTCGCTGCTGTATCCCCCAGGACCTAGAACATATTTTGTGCTCAGTAATTGCTTTTTTGAATAAGTGAAGGAATCTTAATTATGCACCAGATAATAAAATATCTCTGCATTATAGAACCAGTGGCTGAGCCAGTGGTGCTCTCTGGTGATTAAAAGTCATCACTGTAGCCTTTTACTTAAACCAAGTGACTGGCCCTTAGACTTCTCTTTTATGTCTAAGACTTCATAGTATTATGTAACCAGGGGTTGTCTCGATGAGATACTTTTTTTAAAAAGAATTATTTATTTATTTTGGCTGCACCGGGTCTTAGTTGTGGTATGCGGTACCTTTAGTTGCAGCATGCAGACTTCTTAGTTGCAACATGCGGACTTCTTAGTTGCAGCATGCATGCTGGATCTAGTTCCCCAACCAGAGATCGAACCTGGGCCCCCTGCATTGGGAACGTGGAATCTTACCCACTGGACCACCGGGGAAGTCCCTAGATGAGATATTTTTAAGAAACCCTAGTAATACAATCCTAGCAGTGTAAGAACAATGTCTTATATATGTATATCACTAAAGTCTCGGGGCACCCAGAGATGTATTAGGGTTCTCCAGAGAAACAGAACCAATTATAAATATAAATGTATATTAGAATGCCATTGGTATATTCAAAGAAGAAATTTAGTGAAAGTTAGTGGGGCTAAGAGCAGAGTAAGTGATGAAGAAAGAGACTGTTGAGATATTGTCAGGAGACTTGAGCTTTATTTATCTCTAATCAACACAAGGGGTTATTTACCTAGCATCACAGATGTTACAAAAAAGACTTCATTAATGAAGTGAGTAATGGTCAAGACTATATTGGTTAGAAACACCATAGAGACACTGGCCCTCACACAAAGAGTGAACCCAGCAATCGGATTTTTATTCCCAAGGTGGCTGGTATTCAGTAGCTACCTTGAAAGTATCTAATTGTACATTGCTTACAAATAGATAAGCAGACTCCTGTCTCTAGCATATTGTCACATTTTCTCTCAGAGAAGCTTTCATGCCAAGCATAGTCAAAGCATTTAACCATGGGCAGAAAGCTGGGATTTCATTGAGCTTAAGGGGACAGGTTGCATGGCTGTCTCAGTTTCTGTTTGCTAATAAACATTTGTATGTGTACAAAATTTATTCTAATGATTGCTTTGATACCTGGCCATAGGTGTCCGGAGGGGAGCTCTTAGCACTCACCTAACAATAAAGACTGGATGCTATGATACCAAACTAAAGCCAGCAACTATGAGGGCCCACATTGCCTTAGATCAATTTACAATTTAGATCAATTTCACCGGTTTCCTTGGAAGTCCCTTCCAAATTGATGAGTTTGCATCTACTTTCTGCTTTGTGTGTGGAACTTTATATGAACAATAACATCATAAGACATGAATTGTTTAATGGAAAGGGTAGTGCTACGAAAATTAAAGACAGAGTTCTAGTCCCAATTCTACTATTCCTAGATGGTTTATATTTATAGGTTATTTTTCTTTCTGGGCCTCTATTTTACTTTAAAATGAATTTCCTTCAGACTGTAAAAATCTTTGAGTCTATATGAAGCACACAGATTCTTCTCTCTCTGTAAGGAAGCTGTTACGGACAGAATTGTGTCCGCCCAAATTCATATGTTAAACCCTAACTCCCAATATAAATGTATTTGGAAATAGAGCTTACAAAGGTAGGAGGAGGCAATAAAGGTTAAGTGAGGTAATATGAGTAGGGCCTTCAACCTGTAGGACTGGTGTCCTTATAAGAAGAAGAGGTGAGAGAGTTCTCTTCCCACGAGTTCACAGAGAAGAAAGGTCACATGAGGACAACAAGAAGCCAGCTGTCTACAAACCAGAGAGAGAATCTTCATCAGAAGCTAACCCTGTTGGCACCTTGATCTTGGACTTCCAACCTCCAGAACTGTGTGAAAGTAAATTTCTGTTGTTTAAGCCACCCAGTCTGTGGTATTTCGTTACGACAACCCTAGCAGACTAACACAGAAGCATTGCATAAGCTATCTCATCTGAGAGAAAAGGTCATTCTAACAGAAAAATCTATGAGATTGAGAGTCAGAAATGAGCTAAATGCTATGTGAAGTTGGGCAAGAGACTCAGTTTGTCAAAGGTTCAAATACTTCTTTTTAAAAACATAGACAATAGTGTCTAATTTATTGAATTACTGTGAGGATTAAATGATTAAATAAGATACTTTAAGGAAATGCTTTGTAAACTGTAAATAATTATATACATATCCTGGTTCACCCCGCCCAGCCTGGGAATCTTCTATTTCAGGGAGACGAAAATAACATCTCCTTACAGACATTACCTCAGATTGCATCAGATCATTCTTGGGCAGTAAGCCCCACCCATGTCTTTCAGACAGAGAAGACAAATACACCAACTGAATATAAACAATTTCCCTCCACAACTGCTTGGAGGTCAAGTTGTATGAAAAGACATCCTTTTCAAACCAATAATTCTTAGGAAGCAATTCTATACAGGACAGCTTTCCCATTCAGTTTTTTTATGACTTTATTGATGAATATTTGACAAATATCAAATAACTGTATATATTTAAAGTCTACAATGAGATGAATATATATATATACACATATACACACACGGAATAAAATGGAATAATTACCAAGATCAAAATAATTAACACGTCCATTACCTCACATAGTTAACTCCTTTTTTTTCATCTTTTTGTGGTGATAATTCTTAAGTTCTACTTTCAGCAACTTTCAAGTATACAATACTGTATTATTAACTATAGTCACCATGCTGTACATTTGAGCCTCATAACTTATTCTCAGTTTTTGATGAAGATGATAAAGGAAAAAGTACAGGAATAGACTACAAAGTTTTAAGGGTAAAAACCAGTTACCTGTTTAATAATTCACAAATAAATAGGTGGATTCTCTGTGTTAATTCCTATGCAACATCTTCCTCCTATTTTAAAACTATGCATTCTTTTAAGTGTGATTTGTTTCTCATTATACTTTTAACAGGTTTCTGTCCAGGGTGATTCCATTAGTAGAATGGCATTTTTTTTTTTCCTTTAAAAATATTGAGAAAAATGTTTTCGGAACACAAATGACTTTCTCTAGGGTCTTTATTGAAAAGAAGTCACCCTGTTTTGTTGCCAAGGACACCAAAAATTGCTGGTTGACTGGTTAGTCATTTCTTTTCTAATGAAAAGAGACAGCATTGAGATTTCCTGGAAAATGAATCGATGTGAATGTGGATAGTTGTTTGAAATCTTGCTGCTGAACTATTTAGAACATGACAGAGGCCAAACAAGATTACAGAGCAAAATTAAATGATATAAAACGTGTTAAAAAGACTTCGCATTATGTCTTTAGCATAACTGAATCTACCATGGAAATAAGCCCATGCCAATGAAGAGTCTGAATATCAAACTGTGTAGAACTGGGTTATCCCTCTGTTGTTACAGAAACTAGGGCAAAGTGCCTCCCCCTTTATTTTTTAAATTAATGTGTCTTTTGTTTCATGAACCAATAGTCACTGTGCACTATTTATTCACCTAAAGTTCAGAATATTATACAGAATATTATAAAGAATGCCTCATGGCTTTGATGGAGCTTCTGGGACTTAAAGGTAAAATGATCTCAGGGTATAACCTATCATTTTAGGAAAAGCAATCTATTTTTGAAAGCTGTATTAATTTGGAACCACTATCCAAGAACTGTTAAGTGTGCTACATTACCTGTCTTTGATAGTTCAGACACAAGGAAAATGGGCCAAATATGAAAGAAAGGTCAATGAGGGAAGAAAATGGGATCCAATTATGTTACTGCCTAAGTAAAGTACAAAGAAAACAAACTTCAGTCCAAACATGTCTGCTGTAATTTAAACAGAGAAGCTTTCAGTCATATAGTTATTATTTTTAATTACAAAAGTAGTACATGCTCTATACTAAAAAAAAAACCAAAGAAGCATATAATGGTCTTTTGATGTGTTCATTTGGCTAGGCTACAGTCCCCACTTATCTCTCAAACACTAATCTAGGTACTTTGTAGATGTGATTAAAGTCCAAATTAAGTTGACTTTAAATAAAGGAAATTATTCTAGATAAATGAGTGTGTTTGATTCAATCTATTGAAATGTCTTAAAAGCAGAGCTGGAGCTTCCCTGAAGACGACTGCAACTTCAGTACGTGCCAGAGTTCCAGGCTGCCCTTCTTGACACCCTGTCCAACAGATTTTGGACTTGCCTTGTCAGTTCTGGCAATCACATAAACCAATTTCTTACAATAAATCTGTGATTATATACCTCCTACTGGTTCTGTTTCTTTTGTTGAACACTGACTAATACAAATTTTGGTGAGGTTAGAGGAACAGAATATGAAAGATGAGTTTTCTGAATTGGTTCTGGGTTTTCTGGAATTGGTTCTCTAGTTGATAGATTTAAGGCACTAATGACTCCATTTCCAGTAGTAAAGAGAGCACCTAGTCCATGGCTTGATGTGGCAACAGAAATATGCAAAATATTGCATTGGACATTACTAATCAAATATCTATAGAAAGAAAAGTTCTGGATGAGCATGCATTTGCTATTATAGGGCATTTTAGTCAAACTAAGTAGCATAATGAAATTGATTGTCAGCCCCTAACTGAGCTATAGAAAGTGGAGAAAGAAAAGGATAATCTCTGGACTTCAAATTCCCAGCACAAGCTTTGTATAAATAACTTTAAAGCTTCTAAATCTTCCCTAAAAGAAACTTTTGTCTACTGTAGTTTCAGGGCTAAGATTTCTGAAAACCAAACCCAGAGACTCATCCTGTGACTGACTGAATTATAATACAAATTGAATTCCCAACCTCCCAGGGTGTCTTCTGTTAAAGTGAGGGCATTGACTGGGAAGCAATAAAATCCTAAAATTTGGAATAGGCTCCTTTAGGTAGGTCCCAATAATTTAGGGGCTACTGAACCCCTAAATTCTGCCAAGTCTTCTTTGCCAGGAAAAGCAGCCCTTTCATCTTTGCCTAAAGAAACCATAATGGCCTCCCAGAAGCAGCTGCCTGACAAGGTACCTACTAATTCCTCTCAGGACAAGCCCCTTACTACCCACCCCTCTTTGATGCTAAGCCTATTATTATTAGACTCAATTCACAGTAGGCTCCAAAGGCTAAGGTAGAGATGGTAACCCAAGAAGAGGTTCACTGTATATCAAAAGAACTGTATGGTTTTTTTTTCAATTCATATAGACAAAAATCTTGGGAATGTGTGTGAGAATGGATCTTAAATGTTTAGGATCATTGTGGGAGAATATACAATTGGATCAAGCTAGATTTATTGATATGAGCCCAGTATAAGAGATTCTGGATTCAAAGTTTTAGCATGAGGGGTTGGAAGAAGCTGTAGTTGTTTGGTTGGTTAACTGAAACATGGACTCAAACATGGCCTACACTAAAGGAAATTGAAATGCCAAGACTGTTTTGGTATACTTTAGAGGAGGGTGTTCATCGGCTTAAGGAGACTGGAAAGTTAGTATTTTTATCACGTTAAGATGTGCTCACCCACCTTGGGAGGAGCCAGAGGATGCACCTTCCTCCACAACTGAATAAGATGAAATTGTGAGGGAGCCCCGTATCCTTGCAGAACTCTGTGGTCTCTTTTCTCTGGAGGTCAGAAATGCCAGTGGGAACTGCCATCATCAAACTGGGATCTCTAAGTTCAATGGGGCTAATGGGATCCTGGGGTGGCAGGGGACAAGTCGTGGCACCAAAGACACAGTGAGTGTGGTTACCATGATGGACTATGGACCCAGAGCAGTAATCAGAATAGTCTGACCTGTAAAAACCAACACTGAATCCCCAATTTGGCACCATTCCCCAGCGTTCTAAGTGCTAGTGCTCTTTTTTTCCCTAGTATAAATTATGTTACAATTATAAGTCAATTAAATATAGGAACAAAATCATCTTTGTTATCAAATTATAGACACAGTGTCAGTCTTTTATGCGAGCATGAGTATGCCTCTTTTCAGTCTGAAAAGTAATGTCTTAATAACACATTACTTATATATCATTAACTCAGGAGGAATGATCTCTCTTTTGATTTGTGAATGCATTTTTGAAACCTGTGTTTAGTAACCAAAAGAGATTTCAAATTGTTTTGAGTTAACAAAACAAAAATAAATAAAATTCGAAGAGTATGTCACTTATGAACTCCTCTGTCCTACCTTTTATGAACTAGTATTTATGGTTGGCCACTGGCCACCTGAGAAAATCTAGTAATAGTTTAGGTTTAAAAGATACCATAACAATTTCACTTTTTAAACATCTGGGGCCAGAATTAGGAAAGACATTATTAAAAATCATTGTCAGAACGTTTTGCTCAAAACACAAAGAATTTTTTGGTGTGTTGCCCCCTTTGTTAGTCAGAATAACATGTAATATTTAAAATAAATATGCATAGTTTAACATAATACATATTGAAAATTCTAGTTTTTCTTAGAGTGAATAATTCTTATTGCTCTATTTAAAAAAAAACTAGGGGAGGGGCGGTGGAAAGATGGCGGAGGAGTAAGACGCGGAGATCACCTTCCTCCCCACAAATACACCAGAAATACATCTACATGTGGAACAACTCCTACAGAACACCTCCTGAATGCTGGCAGAAGACCTCAGACCTCCCAAAAGGCAAGAAACTCCCCACGTACCTGGGTAGGGCAAAAGAAAAAAATAAATAAAAACAGAGACAATAGAATAGGGACGGCACCTGCACCAGTGGGAGGGAGCTGTGAAGGAGGAAAGGTCTCCACACACTAGGAAGCCCCTTCGCGGGCAGAGATTGCGGGAGGCGGAGCGGGGAGCTTCGGAGCCGCGGAGGACAGCACAGCAACAGGGGTGCGGAGGGCAAAGCGGAGAGATTCCCGCACAGAGGATCGGTGCCGACCGGCACTCACCAGCC
>NW_006774670.1:2473670-2475810 GCF_000442215.2 Lipotes vexillifer
TTTTCTCTAAATAATTATTTTTTTAATTCAATAACTTTGTTATACTTTATTTTATTTTACTGTATCTTCTTTCTTTCTGTATTTTTTCCTTCCTTCCCTCATTCCTTCCTTCCTTCCCTCCTCCCTCCCTCCCTCCCTCCTTTCTTTCCTTCTTGCCTTCTTCCTTTCTTTTCTTCTTTCTTCCTTGCTTCCTTCCCTCCTTTCTTTCTTTCTTTCTTTCTTTCTTTCTTTCTTTCTTTCCTATTCCCTCCTACTTCAACTAATTCTCTCTACTTTCTCTCCCTTTTATTCTGAGCCGAGTGGATGAAAGGCTCTTGCTGCTCCAGCCAGGAGTCAGGACTCTGCCTCTGAGGTGGGAGAGCCAACTTCAGAACACTCGTCAAGAAGAGACCTCCCAGCCCCACATAATATCAAACGGCGAAAATCTCCCAGAGATCTCCATCTCAACACCAGCACCCAGCTTCACTCAACGACCAGCAAGCTACAGTGCGGGACAACCTATGCCAACCATATAGCAAAACAGGAACACAACCCCACCCACTAGCAGAGAGGCTGCCTAAAATCATAATAAGTCCACAGACACCCCAAAACACACCACCAGACGTGGACCTGCCCACTAGAGAGACAAGATCTAGGCTCATTCATACACCACAACACAGGCACTAGTCCCCTCCACCAGGAAGCCTACACAACGCACTGAACCAACCTTAGCCACTGGAGACAGACATCAAAAACAACGGGAGCTACGAACTTGCAGCCTGCAAAAAGGTGAACCCAATCACAGTAAGATAAGCAAAATGAGAAGACAGAAAAACACACAGCAGATGAAGGAGCAGGATAAAAACCCACCAGACCTAACAAATGAAGAGGAAATAGGCAGTCTACCTGAAAAAGAGTTCAGAATAATGATAGTAAAGATGATCCAAAATCTTGGAAATAGAATGGACAAAATGCAAGAAGCAGTTAACAAGGACCTAGAAGAAATAAAGATGAAACAGACAATGATGAACAACACAATAAATGAAATGAAAAATACTCTAGATGGGATCAATAGCAGAATAAATGAGGCAGAAGAACGGATAAGTGACCTGGAAGATAAAATAGTGGAAATAACTACTGCAGAGCAGAATAAAGAAAAAAGAATGAAAAGAACTGAGGACAGTCTCAGAGACCTCTGGGACAACATTAAACGCACCAACATTCGAATTATAGGGGTTCCAGAAGAAGAAGAGAAAAAGAAAGGGACTGAGAAAATATTTGAAGAGATTATAGTTGAAAACTTCCCTAATATGGGAAAGGAAATCGTTAATCAAGTCCAGGAAGCACAGAGAGTCCCATACAGGATAAATTCAAGGAGAAATACGCCAAGACACATATTAATCAAACTGTCAAAAACTAAATACAAAGAAAGCATATTAAAAGCAGCAAGGGAAAAACAACAAATAACACACAAGGGAATCCCCATAAGGTTAACAGCTGATCTCTCAGCAGAAACTCTACAAGCCAGAAGGGAGTGGCAGGACATACTGAAAGTGATGAAGGAGAAAAACCTGCAACCAAGATTACTCTACCCAGCAAGGATCTCATTCAGATTTGATGGAGAAATTAAAACCTTTACAGACAAGCAAAAGCTGAGAGAGTTCAGCACCACCAAACCAGCTTTACAACAAATGCTAAAGGAACTGCTCTAGACAAAAACACAAGAGAAGGAAAAGTCCTATAATAACGAACCCAAAACAATTTAGAAAATGGGAATAGGAACATACATATCGATAATTACCTTAAATGTAAATGGACTAAATGCTCCCACCAAAAGACACAGATTGGCTGAATGGATACAAAAACAAGACCCATATATATGCTGTCTACAAGAGACCCACTTCAGACCTAGAGACACATACAGACTGAAAGTAAGGGGATGGAAAAAGATATTCCATGCAAATGGAAACCAAAAGAAAGCTGGAGTAGCAATTCTCATATCAGACAAAATAGACTTTAAAATAAGGACTATCAGAAGAGACAAAGAAGGACACTACATAATGATTAAGGGATCGATCCAAGAAGAAGATATAACAATTGTAAATACTTATGCCCCCAACATAGGAGCACCTCAATACATAAGGCAAATACTAACAACCAT
>NW_006774670.1:2478300-2499369 GCF_000442215.2 Lipotes vexillifer
AAGGGAAGAGCCTGGGTTACGGAAAAAAAAAAAAAAAAAAAAAAAAAAAAGCTTCTCTACATCAAAGGAAGCAATAAACAAAATGAAAAGGCAACATATGGAACGGGAGAAAATGTTTGCAAACCATATATCTGATAAGGGGTTAATATCCAAAATATATAAGGAACTCATACAACTCAATAGCATAAAAACCAAATAATCTGATTTTAAAATGGTCATAGAACCTGAATAGACCTGTTCCCAAAGACATACAAATGGCCCTCAGGTATACGAAAAGGTGCTCAACATCGCTAATCATCAGGCAAATGCAAATCAAAACCACAGTGAGATATTGCCTTACATCTGCTAGGACTGCTATTATCAAAAAGACAATAGATAAGTGTTGGTGAGGGTATAGAGAAAAGAGTACAATTCCCTTGTACACTGTTAGTGGGAATGTAAGTTAGTACAGGCATTATGGAAAACAATATGATGTTTCCTCAAAAAACTAGAAAGAGCAAAGAGGGAAGAGATATGGGAACATATGTATATGTATAACTGACTCACTCTGTTATAAAGCAGAAACTAACACACCATTGTAAAGCAATTATACCCCAATAAAGATGTTAAAAATAAATAAAATAAATTAAAAAAAAAATAAAAAAAAACTAGGGGCGTGGTAAAAGACAGCATGAAAGCACAAAATTAGACTCATGAGACTTGAAAGTCTACATTAAAAAAAAAAAAGCTTTGATTTACTGAGTAAAATATTTACATAAGTGCCAAACAGTACTTATTTTTCCCCCTCATATTAAAAGCGAAAAGTGTAATCTAAGGCCACATTTCTCATTTACCTATCAGTTCTCTCCTTTTTATTATAATTAAGAGTTTTTTTCTTTTTTTTTTGATATGGCATAATATATTTAAACATAAAGCATAGTCATATTGCACAATGTTAGATGACAATATTATTTAAAGTTTCTCTCTTTTTTTGGTCTTAAAATATAATTAAACTTATTTATATATAAGACAGTGTCTATATACAACTGATTTTAGCATTGTAGTTTAACCTTTATAAGATACAAATGCATAGATGTGTGTTGACGCTTGAACAACTCAAGGGTTAAGGATGCCAACACCCTCCCCGGCAAAATCCACATATAACTTTGCAGTTGGCCCTCCCAATCTGAGGTTCCAGGACTGCAGATTCAACCAACTGTGGATGGTGTAATGCTTTAGTATGGACATAGTGAAAAAAACTCACATTTAAGTAGACCCGTGCAGTTCAAACTCGTGTTGTTCAGGGGTCAACTGTATATGCAAGAATATTCTTGCAAGATTGGAAGTAAATACTATATGACAAGTCTGTATATTTGTTCTCTCTGATTTAGGGATATATTTGTTCTCTCTGATTTAGGGAGACTGATTTCTATAGGAATTTTTATTTTTTGTAATAAAAAATTATTCACTAATGACTTTCAAGTACTCAAATTCAGTTGCAGGCCTTAGATATAAATTTATTTATTTTTTATTTATTTATTTTTGGCTGCATCGGGTATTCATTGCTCCGTGCGGGCTTTCTCTAGTTGCAGCAAGCCGGGTCTACTATTCCTTGCAGTGCGTGGGCTTATCATTGTGGTGGCTTCTCTTACTGCGGAGCACGGGCTCTATGGTGTGCAGGAGTTAGTAGTTGCAGCACGTGGGCTTAGTAGTTGTGGCGCATGGGTTTAGTTACCCCGTGGCATGTGGGATCTTCCCAGACCAGGGCTCAAACCCGTGTCCCCTGCCTTGGCAGGAGGATTCTTAACCACTGCGCCACCAGGGAAGCCCTAGAGTCATTCTTTAGAAAACAATATGGTCACTGTTGACATTACAAAGTTCTATAAAAATAAAGTGCTTTTTAGAATTTATCTAAATTATCTGAATAGGATAGCTCTTTAGATTCACATATGTTACAGCACTATCGAAAGTTGTAATAATCAATCTGTTTTACAAAAACTTTAGTTATTATGTATAAATTTGGTTAAAAACATGCTTTTATTTTTATATTTGGAAATATATATAACATCAGTGTTAGTGCATTTGACCAGTAAAGCCAGGATAGGAAGCTTAGAAAGTTCCAGTTATTTAGGCTTTCTATTGAAAAAGTAAGAAAAGTCTTGCATATATTAGAATATTAATATTTTCTAGCATTGTTTTACATTTTATTATTTTTATATTCTGATAAAATCAGAGGGAAAGCATATTATCAAACCAGTATAATTTCCAATAATTCATCTTGATTAAATATATTAATTGAATGTGCCCCTTTTTAGAGCTATACACCAATTATTGAAACTTGTTAATTCACTTAAAAACAATGAATGCCCCCACAGCCCATAGTTTAATGGCTTTATGAGGTTTCAAAATAACTCAAAAGGCCATTATTATTATTGCATAACTTTTTTCCCCTTAAATAATGAGCATATTTAAAGCATTAAAGTTATTTTTCCTTTGGAAATTTGTCAGTTCTCATATCTTAAATTTATATAAGCCCTTTTAAATCTTCATAAGCCAATTAGCACAGGTACACCTACAAGTTTTAAAAGATCTAAGAAGCTGATTTGTTAATTTCCACCTCTTTTATGTTAGATTATCTGTGCGAGATAGTTCCATAGTGCACTGCAAGACAGATTTTATAACCAAATGGATAGGCTGACCATTGTAAGATGTAACATTGTATCCCATTTTGTCCTAGAGCTCCACAGAGCTGGAAAACTTGGTTAGAATCAAAACTTCTAAACTATCTTTAATGAAGCACTACCATTTAACCAGTGAGACACGGGAATTGGGATTATAATGTAAGAGCAATAAAAAATAGTAGTCTTTTCAGGAGGTGGTTGAGATTTAGATGTGGATAAACACATACAGACAAGGGGAAGAAAGTACCATGCTCAAGTTCTGTACTTTAAAAGAGCAGAGCTGATTCACATACACATAGCCTCCCCATTACCAACATCTCCCACCAGAGTGGTACATTTATTACAATTGATGAACCTACATTGACACATCATAATCACCCAAAGTTCAGAGTTTATATTAGGGTTCACTCTTGGTGTTGTACATTCTACGGATTTGGACAAATGTATAATGACATGCATCCATCCTTATGGTATAATACAGAGTATTTTCACTGCCCTAAAAATCCTCTGTGCTCCACTCATTCACCCCTCCCCAGAGAAGTCTTTTTAATTCTGGAATGATTGGATGAATTTTTAAAATACAAAAATAGAAATTATAATGAGTTAGCCTTTTTTCCAGTATCAGTTTGGCAAATACCAAATGAGTAAGTTTCCAGACTTACTCATTTGGTCCTAGGGTGAACTGAACAACATTTTAGTATCTGTTCAGTCTGAAAGCAGGGTCTTGTTCCCTCTTCACTATAACCAATATGAACTTCTGATCTTTAACTCTAATATTTGTCCCTTTACCATCCAAGTATTAATTGAAAAATCTCCCTCTTGTATTGCTTAGGTCAAAAACTTAGAGGTTTTTTTTTTTTTTTTTTTTTTTTTTTTTTTTTTTTGTTCACATTGTGTATAGTTTTTTTTTTTTTTTTTTTTTTTTTATTTATTTGGTTGTGCGGGGTATTAATTGCAGCAGGCAGGCTCCTTAGTTGTGGCCTGAAAACTCTTAACTGTGGCATGATCTAGTTCCCTGACCAGGGCTCGAACCCCGGCCCCCTACCTTGGAAGCATGGAGTTTTAACCACTGTGCCACCAGGGAAGTCCCTAGAGTTATTTTCGACTTTTTCTCTTTTCCTCATACCAAACATTTCAATCCATCAGTGAAACCTCTTGGGTTTACCTTAAAAATATATTAATCTAACCAATTTTCTCCACTCCATTGTTATCACCTTAGCCCAACTCTTCATCATATTATATGTAGATTATTACAATGGATTCCTAAATGGGATCTCAGTTTTCAAATCACTTCCCAATCTATTCTAAGTACAGAAGATAGGATAGAGATAATTTTGCCTAAAAACATAAGTAAATTCATGTGAACCTTCTGCTCAAAACTATCTAGTGACATTCTACTTCATTTAGAGTAAAAACCTTAAAAGAAAGAAATCCTTAAAACTTTACCTGATTTAGTCCTAAATCTCTTTGTGGTCTCATTTCCTGCTAGTCTCAGCTGTGCTCACCCCCTCTATTCATACAAGCTTCAAATCATGGCACATGACCTTGCTTTTTTTCTTTCCTTCCTTTTCCCCCAATTCTCAAAGGGCTCATAAAAAATAATAAACAAATAGACTTATATACTCAGAACAGATGATTTCGCTTCAAAAAACAAGTGAGATAATGATCTTTTCAAAAAAACAGAAACTCTGAGTATTCACCACCTGGAGAACCTGACTAAAGAGACCCTCAGAAGGAAAATGATCCTGGACAGAAGAAGGTCAGAGATGCAGGAAGGAATGACTAGCAATGGAAAGCACAAACACTCATGGAAATCTAGACAAATGCCAAATTTCTACTGTACAAAGCGACAGAAAATAGTCTTTTGACATTTAAAATACATAGAAAATTAAAATACCTAACATCTATATAATATTAGCTGGAAGAGGCTTAAAGCAGTTGAAACAGTCAAAGTTTCTTGCGTTACCCAGAAAGTGATAAGAGAACAAATTTATGTAAGAGATTTTTAAAAAGAACAGCAGATTAACTCAAGGAAACTGTAAAGAAAAAAATAATAGATATAAGAAAAGAAAAAATGAGAGAAGGTATAAATAACCAAAATTAGAGTTTACAAACAGAATATCCTACAGAACTTAAAATGCCAATAAATTTGAAAATTTAGATAAAAATGGACAAAATCCTATGAAAAAATTATCAAAACTGATGTAAGAAATAGAAAATATGAAAATTCCAATAATATAAAGGGGAAAATTATAGAAATAACCTCAAGAGATGAAGAATAGGCATTTGATAAAAGGCAACATCTATCCATAACAAAAAATTAGAAAATTAGTAACCAAAGGGAACTTCATTAGTCTGATAAGGTTTATATTTAAAATACCTAGTTTCCATCCTTTTTGTCACCTTGCCTCAGTATGATTATTTTCTTATATCTATTTTCTAGTTCTCAGTCAAAATCTCACCTGTGTTTCACAGTTGTTTAAGTGGAATTTTAAATATTTTTAAAAATAAGTATAATTATTTTAAAGTCTATGCTTGATAACTTTGGCTCTTTGGCTATTTTTTTCTTTTAATTATCAATCCATGACCTGTCTCTTGTATATAAAACAAAGCAGAGATAATTGTTGGGATCTGTTTGACATTATCTTGTTACAGAAAAGATGTACCTTTCTTTCTGACAAATGGTCAGGTTACAGACACCAGCCTAATCCAATCAGAGTTGGAGATTGAGAGCTGGACTTTCACCCTTGTGAGGACTGGCATATTTCTAGTTCACTTTTGGGGCCCAAACCAAAAGCCTGCTTATTTACTAGCCTCCCTCCTTGTCAAGTCCTGAAATTCTCTTTTTGCCCCCCTCTTTAGAAGTGCAGCTATTTTGAAAGCTTTGCTTGGCTCTGAAGCATCTCAGAACAAGTACTTGTAGGAAAAAAGTGGCTGTAAATGCGAGAATCAACCCTCTAGTTTCCTATATTCTCCCAGATCTTGCCTTTTAAATTCTTGCAAGTCTTGGTAGACTTTCAACACGCTAGAACAAACTTTACAAAATATCTTGTTTAGCTTTTCCTATTGGTGTTAGTAGGAGGATTTGTCCTAATTACCTACCATGCCATTAGCTAAGATCAATTCCCATTACATTTGTTATTAAGTATAATTTGCGTATTTGAAACATAATGCTAAATTTTCTGTTTATAGTTATGATATAAAGTTTCCACTAAAATAAATATAGTGAGTACAATGTGAGTTCATCTAAATAAAAATATCAAGCAAATAGCATGTATAAAAGTTAGGCTAATATGGCAAAACATTAAAGAATATGCCAATGATTGAAGTCTAGGAAAGACAAAAATGGGATAATCTATATTAAACAAATAGTACAGTGGCTTCCAAGTTTTTGGTACTCAGAGATATCTGCCTTACTTAAAATGAAGTCATCCTCATTGGTAGGCTCTCTGTTCATAGATTCAATTTCCACAAACACGAATTTCTGCTTAGTTTCTATTCCCAAGCCCCTGTGTAGTTACAGTTCTTTTCTTTTACTCTTTCAGCAAACATTTATTTAGAATCCACTGTGTGTCAGAATGTTGATAAAATGTTGGTGATTCAGTGTCTGATATCAAGGAGCTCACAGCCCGCCTGATGAGATAGAAAAATGAGCAAATTGCATTAGTGGCGTAAGAGCAACAACAGAATCATGGACAAGAAACAGAAGTTACGGAGTACTGGTGTGATTAACTTTCTCTTGTGGTGGGAAGTTATGAAAAGTTTCTTGGGGAATCTGGAGATCAATAAATTAATAATAATCTGCTAGGTGTGGCAGAAGGAGGGTGAAGAGGGGCCACTGAGAGTCAGAGGGGGAATTCTTGCGAGAGAAAAGTGCTTGAGTAAATGCAAAGAGGCATGAAGCATCATGGTTTGGTTGGGTAACTGGAAAGAGTCCATTGTTGTTGATATAATAATTGAGAAGGAGTAGCAGAATAATCTGGTTAGAGAGAAAAATAGGAGGGAGATCATGAAGGAATACAAAGAGCTCTGGCAATTCTCTAGAGTCAACAGAGAACCCCTGATGTACTATAGTTTAAGCAGAGCAGTGATATCATCATGTTTGTGCTTATCCAAGGTCGTGGTAGTGAAACAAGAAAAGATGATTTGGGCATCAGGGTAAGGACTGGGGCCTATGCAAGGGGATCATTACACAACAAAGTGTGTCATGAAATTACAAGACTCATTTTTCAACAAAATTATATATTTGATCAGAATTGCAACAATCAACAATTCTTTAAGAGTTCAACATATGTGGTTCTTGTTTGTATCAATATTTGGGGGGATACATTCATAGGATGAGAAATTAGATTTCTATATTGATGGCTACAAGTAGTATTTTATGAAATGTACATTTAAAACATATTATTGAACTTTTGTTTAGAACAAAAAAGCTCTTAATATTTTTTTTCATAGGAACACAAAACAACTCAGTTTACTGGATGGCAATTATTCCTATATTCAACAGTTAGAAAGCACACTCAAAGTCAAGCTAGTTTTTGAATATCTACTGAAATTGGTGGGGGAAGGAGTAGGAACTGTCAGCAGCTTGTCGCCACTGTACCACATGCCTGTCTATAATGCAGTATTGGTAAATTAATATAAGAACTCTTAAAACTCATTTTTGCTAAACATTGTCAATAACAGCACAGACCTTGACCCCAATTTGCTGAATATCATTTCGTTTCAACTTTTGTGTAATAATTATAAATTAACTGGGAACAGGGAGCAGAAAAGAGATAAGAATTTGTTTTTTTTCACATTGTTGTAAAAACTATACTTGATTCTCAATTCTTGCTATGTAAATTTAAAACTAATTATTCATTATTTTGATAAAATGAGAAGTTTTTTTTTTTTGTTTGTTTGTTTTCTTTTGGCGGTACGCGGGCCTCTCACTGCTGCGGCCTCTCCCGTTGCGGAGCAACAGGCTCCGGACGCACAGGCTCAGCGGCCATGGCTCACGGGCCCAGCCGCCCCGCGGCACGTGGGATCCTCCCGGACCGGGGCACGAACCCGCGTCCCCTGCATCGGCAGGCGGACTCCCAACCACCGCGCCACCAGGGAAGCCCCAAAATGAGAAGTTTTAAAGCAGAATCTCTCACAGGATATGTACTCTGAATTCTCACCATTAAATAACTAGGCCTCCTTTTCTTCATGAGTAAAATCTGAATAAATTTAATTAGTACTGAGAATTCTAGCTCAAAGTTATGTTACTTCTATTTATACCAATGACAATGAACTATGAAAAGGGACATAAAAGTACTAATTTACTAAAAAATATAACCATAAT
This sequence comes from Lipotes vexillifer, assembly GCF_000442215.2. NCBI lineage: Eukaryota > Metazoa > Chordata > Mammalia > Artiodactyla > Lipotidae > Lipotes > Lipotes vexillifer. The sequence goes on from NW_006774670.1 coordinate 2,486,290, forward strand.
TTTTATTATTAGAAATAACGTTAGCCTACCAACAAAGGATTTAATTATTAATGCATTCATACTAACCTGGGTTTTGAATTTTTAAAAAAATATTTGAAAAGAAATCAAAATAGTTTCTAATGAAGACATAAGCAAATACACTAAGATTGGCAAGCTTTTTAAAAATGTACTAGGAACCCACAATTTTAATTCAATCATATATTATTCTTTTAATTATTTCAAATAGTGTTCACCAAAATGAATACCTGGAACATTAAGTACTGACGGCTACTGAAAAGATTATTTAGGCTCATTACCATTCATGGATTTATAGAGCTCTGAAATGTTTATTTTTAAATTTTCTATCTAGTTTTATAGTTGTTTTCTGGGGAAAGAATGTGCCAGCCTCCTCACTCTGCCATACTGGAAGTCCCACCTCTCCACACTTTTTTGTAAAGGCCAACAGGACAGTTTTGTTTTAGGACAGTCTTCTAACAGTAAATGCTGGGTCAGACTGGACCAGTTAGGGGCCATTGCCAAAGACCAAAGAAGAGATTACTTAGGCCTAAACCTAGGCAGCAAAATGGAAATCGTCTGGATTCACGTGAAGTTTCAGAAGTAGGATCGATGGAACTGGGTGATTAGATGCTGGCTTAGAAGAAGAGATGAATGAATGTTGCCTTCAGATTTTCAGCTTATGTGACTGCATAATCATAGTTTTATTATCTCAAAAAAATATTTACTTTCTGTTTTGTGCCAAGTACTAAGCTAAGCATTAGGGAGTCAGGGATAAACAAAATGACGCTGTCCGTATTTTCAGTTGGCATCCGTCAATCATGTCATCAAATAAATTGAGAAGCTGATAAATCATAATTTTTTTGACATGATTAATTAGGCAGCTTTCATCAGAAATCTTCATAAATCTCAAAGTACCAGGTATGAAATAAACAAATGGAACAAAATTGAAAGGGGCAGTAATGATTGCTTATTTCCACATGGGGGCACTCAGAAACTTTTAGTTCTCTGCGTGTGTCCAAACTTCAATGCTGTTATTTGGGAACAAAATGACGGTGGGTGTTTAATTAATTTTTAGTATTTTTTAATGTCTTCTTTTTGAGAAAGACAAACAATAAGCATCTTTTCTTCAAAATAACTGGCAGAAATGTTATCTTTTGAAAATACAGTCTCTTTCTCCCCTATTTTTTTTCCTATGATTCTAGAAGTATTGCACAAAGAACAAACTTGGCATGTGTTCAGTTTTTCCCTTTTCCATTTGCTCTTCAATTATTTAGAAAAATCTTGAAGGGTAACTGAGAGTTGGCATACACATAAGAGCTTGAATTTCCCCCATGACCTACAAAAATGTTTGTAGTTAATAGACAACTTTTGAGGAAAATGTGCAAAATTTGAGTACATTCTTGACACATGCAAGGAATCCTCTAACCTTGAATTCTGACTTTGGTAAAAGGAATAGTATCCTTAGACTCTGGCAAAATTGTGGGCTATCACTCTAAAAAGAATTTCATCGTTAAATAGTAACTTTTCAAATGTGTTTATGTACTCATTTCTAGCTATAACATGGAGGAAAAAAGTTATCACCTACCTTACTGATACAAAAAACTTCATCATCATCTTATCTGTTCTAGAGGGAAAAGGTATCTTAATTATGATTTTGCAGTCATTCTTATTTGGTAAATGTGATATGAAATTCTTTTTCACTGGAAATTGATATATAATTACTCGGAGAAATACATACTGTGATTTCTATAATTTAGTGATCTGTTCTGCCCTGTAGTTAATTTTTTAAATGTAAAATATGTATATTTTAGTTTTTATGAGATTTAGTTACACCCCCATCCCTCTCTTCTCCTGAATGGAGGCAGAGGAACAGAAAAAAATGGGAGAATTTTTGTTTCAGTTGAGGCTGTGACATGTGCCTTCTTCAGAGTTTTAAGTGAAATGTACAAGAAAAGTGATTGTATCAAGTTCATAAAATGAGGAAATTAATCTACTACATCTTGGCTCTAAAATTCTGTGGTTTCATTATTTGTATATGACTTATTATAAGTTAGTGAGAAAATTTCTTAAACAAACATACTTGTCTTAATCTAACCTGATACTTTCTGCTCATTTGAATAGTCTTCTATACCTTTTTCCTAATAGTACTGCCCAAAGCACGCTTGGCACTCTTTTGGAATATCTTCAAAGACCACAGAAAATTATTTTGGAAATCTTCAGCCACAGAAAAACTCAGAGAATGAATGGAACTTTTGGAAGACGTCATATTCTTTCAGAGTCAAATATAGCAAACAGGGTATATGAGTTCTTCCATATCTAATTTATTGTCCCATTTTTTCTTTCTCCCCATGTTATTTTTATCATTTGTTTTTATTATATTTATCATGTTTTATCATGATACTATATATTAAAATTATTTTTAATCTTTAATCTGGCTTTGCTACTAGACAGTAAACACATTGCTGTCAGGGCCATCATCCTGATTTATTAGAAACTCCCTGGAGCTTACCAAAACTTTTTCGATATTCAGATGCATCAGGTACTTTTAAGATTTTATGTCATTTCAAAAACACAACTGGAGACTACTGACTTGCATTCATCTGGACTGATAGACTTCCATGCATGAAGCACAATTATCAACATGGGATCTCTCGTCCATCACCATTACCCTGAAAATGTCCTTTGCTTCTCTGGTGTATCCCCTCATTTCCATATCTCCTGTCTTCCACTTACTCGATTTTCTCCTTCATTTTGGTAGGGCTTTCTCAAGGAACTTCCCAAGAAATTGTACATGGGAGGTAAACTTTTCTAGAATTTGCATGTCTTATTTAAAATGTCTGTACTTTGTCTTCAGGGTGTTTAAGGTTTCTCTCTAGTTTGTCTTCCTTTGCATCCAACCTTTTAAAATTAAATTATTAATTTTTTAAAAATTTATTGAGGTAACATTGGTTTATAACATTATGTAACTTTCATGTGTACAACATTATATTTCAACTTCTGTATACTCTATAGTGTGCTCACCACCAAAAGTTTAGCTTCCATTCGTCACCATACAGCTCACTCCCTTTACTCATTTTGCCCTCCCCAACCCGTTTCCCTCTAGTAACCACCAGTCTGTTCTTTGTACTATGTGTTTGTTTGGTTTATTCATTTATTTCGTTTTTTGGCTTGCTTTTTATATTCCACATATGAGTGAAATCATAACATACAGTATTTCTTTCTTCATTTGACTTACTTCACTTAGCATAATACCCTTTAGGTCCATCCATGTTGTCACAAATAGTAAGATTTCATTTTTTTTGGCTGAGTAGTATTCCATTGCATATATGTATATATACTTACATAAAGAAGATGTGGGATATATATATATATATATATATATATATGGACACAGGTTCCTTCCATATCTTGGTTATTATAAATAATGCTGCTATGAACATAGGTAGGCAAATATCTTTTTGAATTAGTGTTTGTGGTGCGTATTTAGAATATGAAAACACTTAACTTTTTCTTCTGTCAAAGCAAGACAAACAGTATCTTGTCTCTACACTCATTTTTTTACATTGTTACAAGAGCCATAAATTAGCTCTGTTTTTGTTCCATGTTTATGGAATTTTATGGGCTTCTTCAAATTGAAAATTCATTTTCTTCAGTTCTTAGAAATATTCCTGAAACTTTTTTGATGATTTCATGCTTTCTGTTTTTTCTCTTCTTTATTTCTGGTATCCCAATGAAGAATTCTCTTGATTTGTTCTCTAATTAACTACTTTTTTCTTTTACCTTCTTCTTTTTCAATCTTTTAATGTTTTGTTCTATTTCTGCCAGTTTTCCTCAACTTTGTTATTCAATTTTCTATAGAGTCTTCCTTTTCTACCACTGTATTTTTAACATTCCAGGATTCCTCTGTTCTCTGAATCTACCCTTTTTATTAAATATTCTGGTTTTTCATGAATGTAATACCTCTTCTTATTTCTCTCAGGATATTAATGGTAGTTTATTTATTTCTTTTCCCATTTTAAAAAATTATCTTCTCCCAGGTTAGTATCTATCTGTTTGTTCCCCTCTAATAGCTTTTTCTCATTGTTTGTTCTGTTCCCATACGTGTCATATTAAAAAATTGCCACCTATATTCAGTGACTCATTTTTCTGTTTATTTTTTAAGAAAGGACACTATAATCTGGTTGGCAGTTTTGAGCATATATGGAGCTTGTTGCTTTTTGCCTTCAATTGAAAATGATCTGAACAGGCCATTATACTGTAAACAATATTAATGTCAATAATTTTACACACTGTTAAGAGTTTAGCTAAGTTACTCCATTGTATTACTGCTATGGCATCTATTTTGTTTGGCCAAGTAGCCTGCAGGGACCTTATGTAAGCACAAGCCCTAGATAGCAGCCTGCAGTTTCACAAGCAAATGTAAGCTCCTGATGTGACTTTCCCAACAGCCCTTGTAATCAATGCCTTCCCTTATATGCCCCTTCATAAGACCCCTGCAGAGTTTATCAGCACACTGCTCTTTTGGTTTGAACTGATTAATCCAGCCCAGCCTGGGAACCCCAAAGCACTATACCCATGGACCCTAATCAAGCCTTGTACCCCAGGTCCTGCTTCTCTCTCTGTCTGCACTCAGCCTTCACTCCCCCATGTGGCTCCTCAAAGCATACTGTATATTTCCTCCAGGACCTATGAGTTAGCCTTCTCAATTTCAGTTTATCTTGTGGTCTGTTGTTGAACTGCAGCTAACTTCTGGCACCGTGTGCTCTACTTAACAAATGTTAATTTAACTAAGTCATAACACACACACATACGTATATTCATTCACCACATATATACTGTTATTTAAAAATTGGAATCATATGCTTCTGGATCTTGCAATTATTGTGACATTATCTTATGAGAATTGTATAAAATTATTCAAATATTATTTGGAAATATGATAGTTAATTGCGCTATAAGATTTCATGGTATGAACTGAGTATATATGCTTTCATAGGTGGATCAGGTACAAAGGGAGACACAACCACCGGTAACATCCTCCTGAGCTCTCACTTCTCTGACTAGACTGGCCACGTTCTAACAAGAGTTTCTAGAGACATTGCCTTAGTGGTGTCACCAAAGCCCTGCAGCACTTTACCCATTTATATCAATCAAAGCAGAGTCAGATATCAACGATCAGGTTCAAAGGGTATATTGGGGCATAAACAAACATATAACAAAAACAAATCATGAGAACAGAAATGGGAGAAAAAATAGATGATTCTGGATCATAATTTGAAGCTTATTAGGGTGAGGTATGAGAATAAAGAGAATGAACACTTTGAAGGGTTTAGAACTCCTCCTTCTTAAAAATGTTTTAAAATTATTTGTTTAAAATATAATTATTATTATATTTTTAAAATGTTTTTAAAATTATTTAACTCCTCCTTCTTAAAAATGTTTTAAAATTATTTTAAAATGTTTTAAAATCATATTTAGGATACGATTAGAAACACAGGCTTGGAGCCAGATAGACTGTGTTCAAATCTAACTCTGCCACTAATTAGTTACGGGATGTTAAACAATTTAATCTCTAAGACACTGTTTCCTTAATTATTAAATGAAAATTAAATAGTACCTAATTTATAAGATTACTGTAAAACTGAAGAGATAATGAATTTAAGCTGCTTAGCACAGTGCTGTTGACTAAAAAATTATTCAAAACCTAAAAGTTGAGAGTTATGTTTTATTCGGTGGGAATTTTTAGGCCTTCAAGCCCAGGATGCAGCATTGCAAGTAACCCTGAGAGAACAGTTCTGGGAGGTGAGGTGGGGAACTAAATATATAGGAGTTTTGCAACAAAGGGCAGGTAGTCGGGAACATCAAAAGATTATTGCTAATTAAAGAAAACCAGATATCCCAAGTTAAGGAATTTAGGCTTCTCTATGTATGGGAGGATGCAAAAGTCTGGGCTCACTGAAATCATTCCTTTGATATGTACCTCAGCTATCTGGGGCCAGTATCCTGTGTTTTCATATCCTGAGTTTCCTCAGGGCTCACCTTAGGGAGTGGCATCAATCTGATGGCTGCTAGATGGCAGGTGTTCTTTCCTTCCTGAGTTCCTTCAGGGCTCATGGGTTCACAGGCTCATGTTAGAGGGCTGCAATCGCTGATGACATCCTTTGTTTACTGATATGGCAGGAAATATTCCATTTCTCAGAGCCCAGAACATGTATTTATTCAATGAATGTTCATTTTTATGATTATAGAAGAACAGATATGTGCTTATTATATAAAAAGGGAAGAATACAGGGAAGTGTAAAGGAGAGAAGAACTATATGATCCAAAGATAGCCATGCAGCGCTAATCTACACACAGGGATAGCTTTTCCCCTTTCGTTGGTCAGAGTCCTCAGAGAAGGACCTTACAGGTCTTGGGAGGGACAGGCTGGCAGAATTCTGGGAACCTAGTTGGGCAAGACATCTGAGAGGATTCAGCCTACAATTGCCTTTCCATCTATTTTCTTTCAGCACAGGAATCCTGCTTGCATCAGTGACTGGTATCCCTCAGTTCTGAGTATCTTTGTTTTACCTTCTCTATGGAATAAAATCCCAGTCTTCTAAAAGTGGATCAACAGTCAACCCACTGCAGAGAGAGGAAGATTTCTTACTGGGATTTTTAAGCAGATGTATTCAGAATTTTTGACCCAAGTTCCAGGAAACACTCGGAAGGAGTAGAAACCCCATATTGTCCATTGCATCAACTCGTTTTACTCATCAGCACACATTTGCATCTGTTCTTTTCCAAACCCCTGACTTCACGCCACCACCAGGCTGCCCAAGCACCCAGTTTTGCTAAGTCACCATATTTCCCATTCTGGGCCAATTCTCATGAAACTGTTCCTCCTCCTAAAAAAAGCAAAGCAGACGAATACATGATTTCTTTTATTTCAGGGTCCTATTCTCAGCTAGGTCATTAATGAATTTAATAAGCTACTATATCTTATCCATTATGCTTATTATTGCTTAGATATTTTTTTATAATATGAGGGGATTCAGGTATAAGGATTCTGAACTTTAGTAACATTTGCCAATAGAGACTGAGCAGAAGCAAAAATTATAGAAAGGACAGTGGCCACTCTTGCCTCAGCTAAATGAATAGTCCAACAATGGGCAGGGGATGAGGCAAACTCAAGCAAAGTTCAGGTTCACATTTGACATGATGAGATTGGAGAGTGACAGTGTACAGCAGAGTGCGGGCATCCAGCCTATCCAAATGGCACGGCCACGGGGTAGTCACAGATGGCAGGTGGTGATATACCAGGTCAGACAGATGTCATCACTGTGCATCCAGGTGCTCTATCCATTTACAGCCAGGGAATGGAGTGCAACAGTAGTGAGATTCAAAGAAGTCATTAACTGTTAGGCTATGTGAAGTCATCAACTGCTAGGCTACGTGTCAGAGCTTCATCCACATGGATGCAGAGCTGAACAAAGCTCCAATTCTATCAGGCATGGATTGGAAAGCAAGGGGAGAGTACAGGAAATGTGGTGACTTAGAGACAATGTGCTATCCAGAGAGCATCCTGGCACTACAGGGAATTAGCTACAAGACTATTTCTAAACACTGCAGAAAGTTTCTCAAAGTGTAGTCCACGGATACCCTGGACTAGAATTGTTACAGCAGGCAGGTAGCTAGGTATGAGCAGAGAAATGGGGGCAGGGGCCAGGTGGCAGGACATCATGCAGCTTGTAAACAGCGGGGGTCCATAGGCAGACAGAGGAAAGCAGGAACCTCCAGACTGACAGGAAACCACACATTCTGGGTGATATGTGTCCAGCTAGCAGACAAAGAAAGGCAGGGAAAGGTGGGACTCTCCTGCATCTGAATGTAACCTGTTGCTCATTATGCTCTCATTACAATAAAATTAGCCTAACAGATAAGAAGCACCCATCATGCACCAACACCATAACACTTCGGATCTAAGCTAAATAAGTACAAAAATCCCTCCTCCTCTCAGGAAAATGGAGCTGGGATGAAAATCAGGGAATCCAACCCCCAAACTCCTCCTGCCCCAGTGAATATTGTGCCCCTTCATTTGTATGCCTCTCATAACCGGCTTGCCAAAGAAACCCAGGGCAACAGCTGCCTGCTCTCCCTCTGAGAGCCTAACCTTGCTTAAATAAACTCTCACTTTACTTTCTTAACCTCTCTGCTTTGTCTCCAAATTCTTTCGCGATGAAGAAAGAACCTTACATTCACAGGAAACAGAATCATGAGGTGAATGTGCCATGAAGACAGATTCTTTACTCTTTCTGGTTGGCTAGAGAGCTCACGAGTTGCTTCTCTCATAGAAGACAATGCAGGTATGACAATCAGTAGCAGAGACTCTGAGGTTGTATGTCATGTGAAGTGAGGTATTGCTCACAACAGTCCTCCAGCTGAAATAAATGTACTGGCAAAAATAACTTATAAGTGGCATTTAAAGCTGTATACCTTAAGAATTTTTTAAATTGAAGTATAGTTGATTTACAATATTATATTTGTTTCAGGTGTACAACAGAGTGATTCAATACTTTTATAGATTATATTCCATTTAAAGTTGTTGTAAAGACTTGTACTCAGAAAACTATAAAACACTGGTGAAAGAAATCAAAGATGCCATAAACAGATGGAGAAATGTATCATGTTCTTGGATTGGAAGAATCAATACTGTAAAAATGACTATACTACTCAAAGCAATCTACAGATTCAATGCAACCCCTATCAAACTACCAATGGCATTCTACACAGAATTAGAACAAAAAATTTTACAATTTGTATGGAAACACAAAAGACCCTGAATAGCCACAGCAATCTTGAGAACGAAAAATGGAGCTGGAGGAATCAGGCTACCCGACTTCAAATTATACTACAAAGCTACAGTATTCAAGACAGTATGATATTGGCACAAAAACAGAAATATAGATCAATGGTACAGGATAGAAAGCCCAGAGATAAACCCATGCACATATGGTCAAGAACATACAATGTTTATGACAAAGGAGGCAAGAACATACAACGGAGAAAAGACAGCCTCTTCAACAAGTGGTGCTGGGAAAACTGGACAGCTACATGTAAAAGAATGAAATTAGGATACTACCTAACACCATACACAAAAATAAACTCCAAATGGATTAAAGACCTAAGTGTAAGACCAGACACTATGAAAATCTTAGAGCAAAACAGGAAAAACACTGTCTGACATAAACCACAGCAAGATCTTTTTTGACCCACCTCCTAGAGTAATGAAAATAAAAACAAAAATAAACAAATGGGACCTAATGAAACTTAAAAGCTTTTGCACAGCAAAGGAAACCATAAACAAGATGAAAAGACAACCCTCAGAATGTAAGAAAATATTTGCAAATGAAGCAATGGACAAAGGATTAATCTCCAAAATATACAAACAGCTCATGGAGCTCAACAGAAAAAAAATAAATAACCCAATTAAAAAATGGGCAGAAGATCTAAACAGACATTTTACCAAAGAAGACACACAGATGGCCAAGAGGCACATGAAAAGATGCTCAACATCACTAATTATTAGAGAAATGCAAATCAAAACTACAATGAGGTATCACCTCATACTGGTCAGAATGGCCATCATCAAAAAATCTACAAACCATAAATGCTGACGAGGGTGTGGAGAAAAGGGAACCCTCCTGCACTGCAAACTGGTACAGCCACTATGGAGAGCAGTACAGTGGTTCCTTAAAAAACTAAAAATAGAACTACCATATGACCCAGCAATCCCACTATGGGAATATACCCTGAGAAAACTATAATTCAAAAGGACACATGTATCCCAATGTTCACTGCAGCACTATTTACAATAGCCAAGACATGGAAACAACCTAAATGCCCAATGATAGATGAATGGATAAAGAAGATGTGGTACATATATACAATGGAATATTAGCCATAAAAAGGAACGAAATGAGGTCATTTGTTAGAGATGTGGACGGACCTAGAGTTTGTCATACGGAGTAAAGTAATCCAGAAAGAGAAAAACAAATATCGTCTATTAACGCATATATGTGGAGTCTAGAAAAATGGTACAGATGAACCTATTTGTAGGTCAGGAATAGAGACGTAGACATAGAGAACAGACATGTGGACACAGAAGGGGAAGGGGAGGGTGGGACGAACTGTGAGATTAAGTTTGACATAAATACACCACCCAGTGTAAAATAGATAGCTAGTGGGAACCTGCTGTATAGCACAGAGAGCTCAGCTCGGTGCCCTGAAACAACGTAGATGGGTTGGATGCAGGTGGGTAGGAGGGAGGTCCAAGAGGGAGGGGATATAGGTATACATATAGCTGATTCACTTCATCGTACAGCACAAACTAACACAACATTGTAAAGCAATTTTACCCCAATTAAAAAAAAATAAAGTTGTTATAAAATATTGGCTATTTTCCCTGTGCTGTACATTATTATATCCTTGTATCTTATTTATTTCATGCATAGCCTCTTAATTCCTTTCCCTTATCTTGCTGTTCCCCCATCCCTCTCCTCACTGGTAACCACTAGTTTGTTCTTTGTATCTGTGAGTCTTTTTCTGTTTTGCTATACTTATTCACTTGATTTTTTTTTTTTAATCAGATTCCACATATAAGTAAAAACTTACAGTATTTGCCTTACTCTGTCTGACTTATTTCACTAAGCATAACACCCTCCAGGTCCATCCAAGTTTTTGCAAATGGCAAAATTTCATTCTTTTTTATGGCTGAGTAATATTCCATTGTGTGTGTGTGTGTGTGTGTGTGTACGTGTGTGCACGCGCGCATGCACACACACGTTTATACCACATCTTCTTTATCCATCATCTGTTGATGGACACTTAGGTTGCTTCCACATCTTGGCTATTGTAAATGATATTTCTGTGAACATTGCGGTGCACATATATTTTTTTGAATTAGTGCTTTCATTTTCTTTGGATATATACTCACGAGTAGAATTGCTGGATCATACGGTAGTTCTATTTTTATTTTTTGATGAATCTCCATACTGTTTTCCATAGTGGTGGCACCAATTTACATTCCCACTAACTGTACTAGGGTTCCCTTTTCTCCACATCCTTGCCAACATTTGTTGTTTGTTCTTTTTGATGATAGCCATTCTGACAGGTGTAAGGTGATATCTCATTGCCGTTTTGATTTGCATTTCCCTGATGATTAGTGATATTAAGCATCTTTTTATGTGCCTGTTGGCCATTTTTATGTCTTCTTTGGAAGAATGTCTATCCAGGTCTTCTGTCCATTTTTCAGTTGGGTTGTTTTTTTTGATATCGAGCTGTATGAACTGTTTATATACTTTGGATATTAACTTCTTATCAGCCATATCATTTGCAAATACTTTTTTTCCTTTCAGTCTTTCCATTTTGACAATGGTTTCCTTTGCTGTGCAAAAGCTTTTGTGTTCGGTTAGATCCCATTTAGTTTTGCTTATGTTTCCTTTGCCTTAGGAGACAGATCCCAAAAATTATTGCTACAATTAATGTCAAAGAGTGTTCTGCCTATGTTCTCTTCCAGAAGTTTCATGGTTTCAGGTCTTACATTTAGGTCTTTAACTAATTTGGGGTTTATTTTTGTATATGGTATTAGAGAACGTTCTAATTGCAGCCTTTTACATGTAGCTGTCCAGTTTTCCAACATCATTTATTGAGGAGACTGTTTTTCCCCCATCACATACTTTTGCCTCCTTTGTCATAGATTAATTGTCTTCTCAGCAAGGGTGGGATATTTCCCTCACTTCTCTGTTAACATTTACAACAATTTTCCATGTTGGTCTGACCCAGCAACTTTCTCTGCTTTTTTCCCTACGGTATCCATCATTCTCTACTATTCTATGTGTTTTATTTATTTATTATTTAACTGTTATTGTCTACTTTCACCATTAGAAACTAAGCTTCATGAAGACATGACGGGCAGTTAGTTATTTGTATCTGCAGTTGGTAGAAAGACAAGGATATCTCTCTGTCTCATTTAATGCTATATTTTCAGTTTCTGATGCAGTGTCTGACATACAGTTAAGTGCTCAATAAGTATTTGCTGAATGAGTGATTGAGTTAAATTCACATTGGATCACAGAAAAGAAGTAGGAGGGATGCACTCAACAGTGTTCTCACCCTTCCAAGATACAAGAAGTCTCAAAGTATCCATCACCTCAGTGAAGAAGGCATTTCAGAGCCAAGCCTTCCCAGACAGGAACCCAGGACTCAGAAGAAGTTGTAGGAGAGCTGCACTTCCAGCACCTACACAGACTGTACAAGCAGCAAATAGAGGTAGCCAGACATGGGTTATGAAAGTCTGCACTTTAATGACTGAACTTTTCAAACAGAGGAGTTGGCAAGAGGCCGAGCTGTACAAGTCAGATGCAAGGACCACCACCAGACCCGAAGAAGAGCTGAGAACAACACAGACATAAGTGACAGCTGATAAAGAGAAAGTGCATAGACCCAGAACAGAAGCAATGGCTTAACCACTCATGGCTATGGTTAAGCAATATGGTCCTCTTTAGTGAAGAAGGAGTGCTAATGTTTTCTAATTCAATTTGTGTATCATTTTGTAGCCTGTTTAAAGTAGATTCATACTAAAGTTAATGGTTTCTTAAATTGAGTGTGGTTTTATCGAGGGTTTGATTTCAGTAATCTTCATCTAATCATCTTGCTGTTAAGGATAACCTCTGGATGAGGCGGCCATTTTATTTGTGCCTGGAGTGGGCAGAATGACAAGAGGAACCAGAGCCAGAGTAAGGCTCGAATATGGCTTCTACCATCTTGGGTGAGGCATTAATAAGAAAAAAAAGTAAAAAAGAAAAAGAATAATGTTGGCGTTGTTAACTGCTACTAAGCTTAATATAGTTTATATTTAATGCTTTTAAAAAATGCTAAGTAGGGCTTCCCTGGTGGTGCAGTGGTTGAGAGTCCGCCTGCCGATGCAGGGCACACAGGTTCGTGCCCCGGTCCAGGAAGATCCCACATGCCGCGGAGCGTCTGGGCCCGTGAGCCATGGCCGCTGAGCCTGCGTGTTCGGAGCCTGTGCTCCGCAACGGGAGA
>NW_006774670.1:2499393-2499700 GCF_000442215.2 Lipotes vexillifer
GTACCGAAAAAAAAAAAAAAAAAAAAAAAAAAAAAAGCTAAGTAGTGAATGGTGGTTTAAGCTCAGTCTATACAGGGAAGGAAAATACTGGTTGCCAAAATTATTAGGGAAAATGCTATCACTCTGCATAACCTCTGCATAAATAATAGTAACACCTAACTGATTCTATGTAAATTATATAATTCTATGTAATTTGAATTATATATAGTATATGCATGCATTAATATAAATTAATTTATAATATTTATTTCCTAAGTGGCGTGCAATCTATACACTTTTCTTTTCTTTTTTTTTTTTTTTTTTTGCG
>NW_006774670.1:2499812-2500824 GCF_000442215.2 Lipotes vexillifer
CCCCGGACCGGGGCACGAGCCCTTGTTCTCTGCACCGGCAGGCGGACTCTCAACCACTGCGCCACCACGGAAGCCCTACACTTTTCTTTTCTATGGCTCCCCCCACCCCTTACTTCCTCTTAGGATTATGCTGCTTGATTTTGGTGAGAATTGTTTTCTTACACGTTGTTTGACTTTTACTAATTTCTTTCCTAAATAAACAATAGTCGTTGTACATTAAGGAACAGAATAACATAGTTGTATTCCTAAAATGTTGCTATTTTTACACTGGGTTGAAGAAATTCTACCTTCATACGACACTGGAAGTAACATTAGATAAAGGGAAAATCTTGTAGAAAATGAGTTGATAAAAATAAAACTTTGATTAGTGCTTTCTGTGAGCTTTGTTCAGGACAAATGAAAAACATAAGTATCTCTTTATCTGATTAATTTTCTTCAGGTCAGTGAATGAATAATCTTTTAAGATTATTTATTTGAAGATGGATGAAATTGAAAATTGTAGGTCGTTTCAGGGAGATTTTCCATTTGCAAATTATTTAAAATTTGTTTCCTAGGTGGCAATTCTTCAACAAGGAGTTCAGGTTCAAACCTTATTATAGAAACCATGAAGATAATACTTGGTAGAGACACAGATTTATTACTTCAGGAGAAAAGTAGGTTACCTAACATCCAAACAGGCTGTGGTTTTCTTCTGAGATTGAGGAGGCACTTGACCTTTAATATGTTGTTTCAACTGGAAAATATTCTGTATTGGAAACATATAGGTAGGTGACTTCGGCATATTTAAAATTATGATGTCTGTCGCTACAACCAAACCAATTTTGTCAAAAATATTTAAATTCCCTGTGAAAAGCACAACGGGGGCTTCCCTGGTGGCGCAGTGGTTGAGAGTCCACCTGACAATGCAGGGGACACAGGTTGGTGCCCCGGTCCGGGAGGATCCCACATGCCACGGAGCGGCTGGGCCCGTGAGCCATGGCCGCTGAGCCTGCACGTCCGGAGCCTGTGCTCC
>NW_006774670.1:2501088-2515002 GCF_000442215.2 Lipotes vexillifer
GAGCATGCGCGTCCGGAGCCTGTGCTCCGCAACGGGAGAGGCCACAACAGTGAGAGGCCCGCGTACCGCAAAAAAAAAAAAAAAAAAATCATCACTTGCAAGAATAATCACTCTTTAGAGTTTATACTCTAACAGAGGACATTACCTAAAATGCAGTTCACAATACAACATGGGCTACCTGCCTGTTATGTTGTATAAGGGAGATGGTTACTAAATGCTGTAAGGAGGAGATGACTGTGGGATAGTTACATCAAAAAGGGCTTTGAGAAAGTTTCTCTTCACCTGGAATTTTACATGCTTGCAATTCAATTCAGCAGACAGTCATGAATAGTCACCGGCAATTGAAATTAAAAGCGATATGAATATATACCACATCTTTACCCGTTCATCTCTTGATGGACACAGGTTGATTCCATACCTTGGCTACTGTAAATAATGTTGCTGTGAAGATTGTATTGTGCATGTATCTTTTCAAATTAGTGTTCTTGTTTCTTTTCAGATATATACCCAGGAGTGGAACTGCTGGGTCATATGGTAGTTCTAATTTTAGTTTTTTAAGCAACCTCCATACTGTTTTCCACAGTGACTGTACCAATTTACATTCCCACCAACAGTGTACTAGGGTTCCCTTTTCTCCACATTCTCGCCAACATTTGTTATTTTTGGTCTTTTTGATGATGGCCATTCTGACAGGTGTGAGGTGATATCTCATTGTGGTTTTGATTTGCATTTCCCTGATGATTAGTGATGTTGAGCATCTTTTCATGTGCCTGTTGGCCATCTGCATTTCCCCTTTGGAAAATGTCTATTCAGAAGATGTGGTTTTATATATATATACAATGAAATACTACACAACCATAAAAGAGAATGAAAGTTTGCCATTTGCAGCAACATGGATAGACTTGGAAGGCATTATGCTAAGTGAAATAAGTCAGACAGATAAAGACAAATACTGTGTGATATCACTTACATGTGGAATCTAAAAAATATAACAAACTAGTGAATAAAACAAAAAGGAAACAGACTCACAGATATAGAGAACGAACTAGTGGTTACCAGTGGAGAGAAGAAAGTGGGGTGGAGCAATACAGGGGTAGGGGAAAAAAGGGTTATTATGGGATTATATGAAATTAAGTGTGTGAAACTTCTGAAAATTGTAAAGCAATATAGAATTTAAAGAAGCTTTCATTCAATAAAAAAATTAAAATAAAAATTTAAAAAAGAGTGAAGTGAAACTAAGACATAGAGTTCTTCCTATGGGTCAGACACTATTCTTTGTGCTTAAAATAAGCAGCTTTACTTAGAACAAAGAGGTGGCCATTATCATCTCCAGATCGCAAGTGAGAAAATCTAAGGATGAGAAGAGTTGAAGAAACATGCCCAAGGGTAAGTAGCAAAAGAACTGGAGATGGGAGTCATGCCCAGGTCTGTCTTTTTCTAGAGTCTTGCTCTTCACATAACACCATCATCTTTGCTCTTGAAGATGCAGACAGAATGGTCCTAGCTTTAAAAAAGGGTTTGATCCGTCATTACACTGTGCACCTTAAACGTATACAGTGCTGTATGTCAACTATATCTCAGTAAAACCTGAAGAAAAAAAAAGGATTTGATCTATGCAATATGCAGCTAATCTGAATGTTGGCTGAATTAGCACATTCATGACAAAGAAGACTGAGGTGCAGAGAGAAATTGTGAGCAGACATTGTGACATTTGGATTTTGTTTTTTTAGGCCGTTAGTAACCATTGATTATTATCTAGACTTTTGACTGAATTTAACTATTCTTCAAATAAGCACTTATTTGGATTAAACTCTTCATCTTATTTTTTAATGTGGTAAAAAACTCATAAGATCCATCCTCTTAAATTTTGAAGTGCACAGTACAGCACTGTTAACTATAAGCACACAGCTGAAAAGCATATCTCCTTTCTTCATTTTTTATTTATGATTTCTGAAAATCCCTAAAAGTTCAAACATTTTTATAAGCATTTATAAAATATTAATTTAATTTGCCTTTCTCAGGGGATGTATTCACATGAGGCATTTCAATTTTATTAAGAGCTGCTAGTCTAAGTAGATGGTAATAGATTTTTTTGTTTTTTTCTTTTATATTTTCTATGAAAATGTCTGTAAAAATTCTGTTAAAAAACCATTTACATAATTATTTTTCCATAGTGCTGCATTATTTGCAGATTCTGACAGTGCATTTGTTTCTATTAAGAATGCTTATGGCTGCAAGCAAGAGCATACCTAAGAGTTGCTTAAGCAGTTCTGAGGTCTAGTCCACATTTGTTATAACATGTCAGTGATTTCATGGCTGATGCTCAGTGGTTTGTAAGGTCTAGTGAAGTAGCCATCCTCCATTTAAATCAGTCTGACCTCCTTTCTGAATGACTGTTGCCCATGTGGTAATTATTTTTAAATATTTAGAATGTCATCCCTTGATATCATCAAGGAACTGAGGCCTTTCTCTCTCCTATACTATTCTTTTTTATTTTTTTATTTTTGGTGGGAGGGATGGTGCTTAAGATGATTCTGGAAGCCTCAGACATCAGAATTATGTTTGAGGGAGGAAATGGAGAAAGAATGGCCCATTCTACAGAACAATAAAATTCTTCTCAGAAACCCTCAGCACACGTCCCCTAATATCTCACTGGACAGGACCATGTCCCATAGCCTCTTCTAGCAGCAAAGAAGATTAGGAAACATTTATGTAATTTTTCTATCCTCTGGAGTAGAGGAGGTGTGGAAAAAGGGTTGAACATGAATACTGAGTGAGCTAACCAGTAATATCAGTCACAGAATTAGAGAAAATCGCTCAAACATTTTTTTTGTTTGTTTTTTTGTTTTTTGTCTTTTGTTTTTGTGGTACACAGGCCTCTCACTGTTGTGGCCTCTCCTGTTGTGGAGCACAGGCTCCGGACGTGCAGGCTCAGCGGCCATGGCTCACGGGCCCAGCCGCTCCGTGGCATGTGGGATCTTCCTGGACCGGGGCACGAACCCACGTCCCCTGCATCGGCAGGCGGACTCTCAACCACTGCACCACCAGGGAAGCCCCCGCTCAAACATTTTTAAATGAGTTTTCAAAGTGATAAACTTTCACTCTTTCTCAAGTCTTTAGGATTGGAGGAAAGGATGAGACAAGAAAAGGTTTGCCCAACAAGCAATACCATGAAATCTAAATGAAAACAACTGTCTGTACAGCTTGATGGAACCACTTCTGATCCTATCACACAACTTAATTTTCATTAAATTGTTTTTATTTACTTGGGATTTGAATTCCATAATTAACATTGACTGTGCTTAAGTAATTCTCCCAAAGCATCTTTTCAAATTAATTCTCTTCTGTTGTAAGGTGTTGTGAGGAAATTAAATTTTACTTAGTCTTCATGTGATACATAAAGAGCTGTGAGAGTGCTCTCATGAGAAAGGAAACAAAAAAGATAGAAAAGAAAAACTAGTATTTTCTCACTGTCTAGGATGCAACAGCCCCTGCTTGCTACATATGCCATTTCATTCAATCCTCACAAACCCCTATCAGGGATAGGTAATACTGTCCTAATTTTACAGGTTAGAAAACTGAGGTTGAGAAATATTAATTGCCTGGGCTTCCCTGGTGGCACAGTGGTTGAGAGTCCGCCTGCTGATGCAGGGGACCCGGGTTCGTGCCCCAGTCCGGGAAGATCCCACATGCCACGGAGCGGCTGGACCCGTGAGCCATGGCCGCTGAGCCTGCACGTCCGGAGCCTGTGCTCCGCAACGGGAGAGGCCACAACAGTGAGAGGCCCACGTACAGCAAAAAAAAAAAGAAATATTAATTGCCCAAGATCACACTGATAGTAAATGACAGAGGAAGGGCTTGGTCTCTTCTTTGCTGTCACTGAAGACAGAATATGAGAAGTGATGGTTATCACATAGTACCTCAGCAATATAAAAAGCCATAGAAGAAACTTGACTACTCCTGGTAACCTTGGATCTGTCTAAATGTTATACATATATATATATTTCAAATACAGGAGAGTACACTTTGCAAGGACCAATTTTTTTCATTCTCCATGGAACCCTATTAAATTCCATAAAAGGAAGGGGGGGAAATCTCACATTTCAAAGTTTCATATCAAATGTTTGCCTTTCATATACATTAGCTCTCCAGTATAGATCCCAAATTAAATATTACCTGTTTATTAAAACTTTCAGTTGCTCAAGGGCAATAAGAAATTTTGAAAGTATTGACAAAGAGGAGTTTCTCAGTTTGGACCGAATGGCCTTTTGTACACACAAGAAATTGCTTTGCTGTCCTCCCTACACCACGGCTCCTGTTGGTCTGTTAAGATGATGGAGGTTGAGGGGAGGGTAGGATTCATGCATCTGGAAGCCAAACACATGCCCTGTCTTGCTTGCCTTTAAAGTCTCACCAGTAAGGTCAGTGTTAGGCTTGCAATAGGAATTTTTAAAATACCCTAATTCATTGGCTACCTTCACATACATTCTGTGGGCCCTCTTAAAGTAGTACTAACCTCCACCTCTCTGCCCCACTGCCTCCCAGATACACTATGGAGCTAACTAGTTTTGATATCAAATTATAATGGGGATATTTATACAGTAGCCTCTTCAGACTTCGAATCTTAGTAATTTTCACTCCAAAAAATGCCTGGTGTGATGTTTTATGCTCCATAAAGTGTGGTTTAAAGGCACAAGGTCATGGGCCCTGTCATAGCAGTTGAATGTACATTGAAATATTTTTCTATGATTTTTTTAAATTACAATAGAAACATAAGCTGTATGTATGGTCATGACAATGTATGTGTTTATATTTGAAGTCAGATGTCTATAAACTTGTATATGTGTACAGAATTCTCAGTGGGTTTATATATTGTGACATTTTTATTCAAGATTGGGATGTGGATTATGCTTAATGGTGAAAGCTGAAATGAGACCATTTACTTTGTTTAAAATGCTGCACTGTGCACATTTGGAAATGTACATTAATTTGCTGTATGTAATATCCTGAGTTTGTTTATACCTCCAAGTTTTTACACTGCAGATAAATTAGCTTTAATTACATTCAAAACTTTTTTTTAAGGGAGTAAACTGTTGGGCTAAATCTGTATAAATGTGTTTTTGATTTTCTGGATATATAGTGAAAGTTTATACTTGATCTCACTGCATCATATCTGATTGCAGAAATTAAAGCACAATTTAAAAGCAAAAAAACCCCCAAACTCTCTTGAATTTATTTTCACATTCCTCACGCTCAACAGAGTGGCCTCCAGAGAAAACTCAAATGTTTATTGAATGGGTTTAAATTCTGTCTAACTCAAAAGCACATTCTGTTTACATTGTGACCTGTTCCATTTCCCAAGAATAGTTTCTATTAGTGATGTTCTCCAATTTTCTAATACATTTTGAAAGGTCAAAATTTTAGATATTTGAAATAGTCTAGTAAAATCAGAGGTGGATTGCAGTTAATATTTCTGAACAGTAAACTATGACATTAAGAAGTTTGGTCATATTTAAATAGCTAGTAAGACTGACGCTGGGATATAAACCCAGGTTGTTTGTAATCTTAACACTATTCTGTATTTTACTATAACTGGAGATTTTTTAAGAAATATCCATGAAGTGTTATTTAGGATGTATTGGCATCAAGTCATATAATGCAAGTGAATCACTTAGCAGAGTGCCTGGCATATAATAAGTGAATAAAAATTAGATTTAGTTATTCCTCACATTCCTAGATATAAATATTTTAAAACACTCTTATTAATTAAATTGACAAAGATTACCTGAAGTGTGTTTACATTCATGTGAATCACTCATGAATTGGGAAAAGGATAAATATTGGCAGACTTCAGCTTGTTCACCCCTGAGAAAAGAATTCAATGTCCCAGTAGAAATGTTTGGTGCTACTGAAGTTTTAAACTTTGGATGAGAGTACAAGTTAGTTTAAACATATGATCCTTTCCTCTTTTCTTCATTCCACTAATATTTATTGTGTCTTTATTCTGCTCCAGGTACTGGACTGACTTCAGTGCATACTATAATGTATAAGACAAAATCTTTGGCCTCAAAATGGTCTTCATGGTCTATTTTAATTCTTTCTTACTAGATCTTTGGTCTGCTGACCACAAAACTCTTGACACTCATTAATGTGTACGGATGACCAGGATATGCACAGGGCCATAGGAGAGCCATATAACCTGTATGGGGCTTGGGGAAGGCTTTCTGGATGCACTGATAGCCAAGGACTGCCCTAAAGGACAAAAATACACTTATCAAAATCAATGAGGCTAGGTTTGAGAACAGAGAGAAGGAGGAATGTTTATTTCAAGCCTGAAAATTGCATACAGGAAGTAAGGAGGTTAAAGAAAAATGAGAATATCAGGGAAGAGGAAGTACTTTAATATGACTAGAGTACGGAATTACACAGCCCAGTATGCTGTCCACAGATGCCTATTCAGCACTTGTACTGTGGCTACACACCGGATTTCAAAGACTTAGTGAAAAAAATTTAAAAATTTTAAAAAGTAAACTATCTCAATATTTTTAAACTGATTTTATGTTCAAGTGATAGTATTTTGAATATTTTGGGTTAAATCAAGTATATTATAAAATTAACTGTATCTTCTTTTTACTTTTTTAATGTGACTACCAGAAAATTTAAATTATGTATGTGACTGCATTTGTGTTTGTGTTGTATTTTTATTGGACAGCGCTACTAGGAGCATCAGGTAGGAAGTGAGAAGAAATGCTGGGGAGATAATGAAGAAGAGAGGAAAAAAGTTATTAGATATTCATTTTGCCTATAATACAGGCTTTGAAGACAACACTTTCCTGTTTGGAGGACTTAAGCTTCTCACCCCATAATTCCAACCACTCCAGACACCAAAACCATTCTTTTCTTACTTCTGGGAATTCACAAAGGCTGTCTCTAATGTGCCCACAAACAAGTCTGTCAGCTAGAGTCACCATGAAAGGGCTGTAGAGTGTCTTCTCTCCTTCTCCAACCTCCATTTATGCACATGTTTCTTGGGAAAAATCTCCTAGCAGTTGTTGCTCATCAGAAGAACACCAAAGCCTACATAAAGGAAGCTAAAGTGGAAACCTTCGGTGTTGTCAGCAGCATCTATTCTTCCTTCCTCCATATATCCTAACCTTACTTCACTTCAGGAAATCCACCCTCTCCCCACTTTTAGTTAGAAGACAAACTTCAAGTATAGGACCCCAATTGGCTTAGAGGTGTCTGCGTGTCCCAAATCCTTGCCCACAGGGATTGGTTCAGAGATGGGTGAGTAACCCAGTCAGAATCAGTGAGACACTGGGTAGTGTTTGTTGTGGCTTCTGGGAAAGAAAAGCTTCTTTCTTCTTCTATGGGAAGCCCAGGAAGAGATTCTTTGTGCAGCTGGTTGTTCAATAAAAACCTGTCCTCAGCTGCCAGTCATCTTGCAGTGACGAGGGAAAATCCTGCCAAAGGGAGGCCAGGACTGAAGAAACAAGACTGAGAAACACAGAGTGAAGATGACTCTGTCCACCCTGGCCAGGCAATTCCAAAAGCCAATCAACTTCGTGTATTGTTTCAGCAATGTTGATATGTATATTTTGTCGTTGCTATTCCCAGATATTCCCAAAGCGAACCAGAACAGTGGTAGGTAGTGAGGAGAGGAAAGAGAGGACTTCCTTCTCTGTGCCTTTGTAACTCTGTTCTCTAAAATTTTTGCGCTTGAAGCCAGAGTTTTATACCCTTGCTAAAAATTAGTCCCGAGGGAGAAGACAGAATTCTGCCTCCCTTCTCCAGCTCTGCTTCCTCATCTGTAGCTCATGATAAAGTTTATCTTTAAAGTTCGCATCCCTTTTCTCACTTATGCAGTGAACACATGCATGAATTTAACAGAGGTGTGTAGGAACAGTGTTGTCTACCCGGGCAACAGCCAGATAAAATGTCCTGATACACATAAATTTGTTCATATGATTAAATATCTGTGTATATATTTGTATATCTTCTAGTTTATTGAAGGTTGGGCAGAATTTTTAAGTTGTTAAATATGCTTTCATTATTTAACTGATGGAAAAAAAAGTATTAAAGAGGTTAAGTTTGACTTTTCCATTGAAACAGTAGTCTAGTCTAAGTAGCTGTTCTCCTGCTCCAACCCAGGTCCCCTAACTGACGAGTATGTAAAACATCTAGGTATCTTAGGAACTAGTAAATTTTCCTGTACAATATGCAATTATGAAAGAAACTCTGCATCACAATTATGCCCTGTATGACCTGTAGTCTTGTGCTGTGCTCAATGTCAGGGAGTTGTCCCAACCAGGGTATACCTCTGTCATTCCTCTCACCTTTCCTGCATTTGGTCTTGAAGTTGAAATCCCACTTTGCATACCAAGGCTTTCCAGAAAAATGACCCTATATGATTATTCCGTATTGTGTGATTTTTAGAGGACACTACAAAATAATTAAAAAACATACCATGTATTGATTTTATGCTTGGTAATCATAATTATGGATCAGAACATTTTCTGAAAAGGTTTATTCAGTAGGAGAAAAATACTAATGACCATAATGCTTATTAACAGATCATTCTTCAAAAATAATAAACTATATTATAACAGTTCTCGAGTTATTTATCCAATGTTCTTGGTTTACCGATTGGGGAGAAAATCACACAGGGAGCTGTGTGCTGAGCTTTAGTTGAGTCACAAATACTACTGCTTATATAAAACTGTCCATGTCTATTTTTTTTATCTATGATTTATGTGCACTTAATCAAAGTGCCTAGACTAGATTAGGCACTCAGTAAATACCTTATGTATTATCTTAGAGTGATTCAATATGTCCATGTGTTTCCCCTAATGTTTTGTTAATTCCAGAATAAGTATGATTGATAAGACAGGCAAACTATATTTTTACCTTAAATTTAATGCTTTGTTGTAATATTTTAGGCTGCATCAAGATTCTGCCTTATAGGTCAAAATCTAGGAAAAGTATCATTAATGACGACAGATGTTCACTCTAGCATACTAGCAATTTTGAGTAGGAGAATTATGACAAATTCTTTTCTCATATCCCCATTTAGCATTTACACTCTGCCAACACTGAGCATTAAGAGGTTTATTTTTTATTTTTTAAAGCTCAATTTTGCTGTCAGAAATGTTTGAAAATTGGCTTGGATTGACAAAAATATTGCTGGGTGGCCTACTTTAAATTCTTTAACCCAGTCACACTTATCATCTAGAAATGGCAAAATAGCTTTAATACATGAGCCTTTTAAAAGCATTTCCTCCAGATATAGCTAGCTCAGTGGTTCTGAAGTAGTAGGAAAAAGAGCTATTCAAGGAGAGTAGGGAGTCTTTCAGAGCAAGACGATGGACGAAAAAAGTAGCAAGCTGATGGAAATAATGAGTCAAAACATTAAAGAACCAAAGTTGGAAAGAGAGTTCCTCCTGGAGCAAACATGTGAAAATAGAACAATTGTATTCTGACATTTGCAGGACGAGAAAAATAATGAGGATGTGTTTGGAAAAAAGTAAATAATAAATTAGATTTGCTTATTTCAAAGTTTTCCCTTTTGCTAACTCTCAAGGTAAAATTATTAGCAATAGAGTAAAGCTACATGGAAGAGAAATACTGCAAGCAGTTATTTGTATACTAGTTATTAGTATATGTCTCAAAAGCCAGATGTGTGTCTTTCAACTTGCTTTACCTGCTGTGCTCAACTTAGGATTTGCTGTAGAGCCTTCAAAACATATAATTTGATGAATGAGTAAATGGGTAAAGCCTTTGTGTCTTGGTGCAGAGAAAGGTGATAGATAGTTCAGGCTTGTCTAACGAATCCCTGTGCTTGAATTGAACCCCAGCTGGAATTTTTCTTTTCAAAGCAGAACTGTATTTGCATTGGTATGAAAATACCCAGCAGCCTACTCTCTTCTTGGTGAGGGAGAATGTGAGGAGTCACCACCAGTGAGGGAGTAACCTTATCTTTCCATGAAAATAGCACAAGCTTAACCTCTGGAGGCAGAACTGTTGCCATGCTCTCTAGGAAGACGAGTTTCTGGCTATTTCTGCCTTTAGCTTGTCTATTCACTTTTGGCGAACAAAACAGAGTTGGCCTAAGTGTTAATGTCAGACGGTAACATTTGTCAGGCTAGAGCCTGCTCAGGCATTATCCAGTCAATGACCTAATGACAACAACAACAACTAACAAATCCCAGGTAACAAGGATTTACTGAACACCTACCTCGCACCACTAAAAAACCAAAAACCAAAAACCAACCTGAAAACTGACTTAAGGAGTTTATATTATCCAGAGACAAACACACATCTCAAAAGAAAATTATTTTTCTTTATGATAAGGACCATAAGCAAGTATGAAGAGATTTCTATAAAAAACATAAAAGGATAGAGATGTCTTCTTTAATATCGAATTCAAAATAAAATTAAATCATTACAATTAGTTTGTCACAAAATAGCTCCCCTCTGTTCTCCCAAATTGTCCAGGATATATATTTTAATTTTTTAGACTACATCAATTAAACTACTCATTGAATTCTGGAAATTCAGAATTACAGAAGGAATCACTACTGGCAATATGATTTTTTAGAGTTAAGGGTTTGGCCTTTCATTTATTCATTCAATAAAAGTTTGAGTGTCAACCATAAGCTTTACACTCTGTTCAAAATATGACTGAGTCACTGACTTCAAGGTGTTAAAAATGTAGAGATTCATGCAAACAGGTAATTATAGAATATAGTAAGTTTGGTTAAAAAAAAAAAAAAAAAGAGGGATGGGGCATTAGGAGATAGCTGATAAAGAAGAGACTGAGAGGATCAAGGAAAACTCCCTAGAGGAGAAAATCAGTGAGTTAGTGAGCTAAGTGTAAAATGGAGAGTAGGGCTATGGAAACTGGGGTCTGAAGGAGGTAGGGCATTTCAAAGGAATGGAGATAAGATACAGCCAAATCAGGCAAGACACTTCAAGGTATTCAAGATTGCTAGCACAGGGGCTTCCCTGGTGGTGCAGTGGTTGAGAGTCCGCCTGCCGATGCAGGGGACACGGGTTCGTGCCCCGGTCCGGGAAGATCCCACATGCCGCGGAGCGGCTGGGCCCGTGAGCCATGGCCACTGAGCCTGCGCGTCCGGAGCCTGTGCTCTGCAACGGGAGAGGCCACAACAGTGAGAGGCCCGCGTACCGCAAAAAAAAAAAAAAAAAAGATTGCTAGCACACAAGGTGTGAGGCAGGGTGAGGAGAGGTGAAGCTGGAAAAAACAGCATCAGTCAAGGTCAAGTGTTGGCCAAGAGTCCAATGAAGGTTATCAGTGTTCCGTGAATCCCTGAAATAATGTGGACAGTGTTTTACATTTACATGTGTGCTTTTTTTCTAGGCAGTCTATGGTTTTCATCAAAATCTCAAAATGATAGCCAAATGGTCAATACACAAATGAAAATGTGTTCACAAACATTGGCCGTCAGAGAAGTGCAAGTTAAAACCACAAAGAAATACTGCTATATATCTATCAAAATTAAAAAAAAAAAACCCTAAAACTACCAAATATTCATGGAGATGTAGAAAAACTGGTGAGAATGTAAAATGGTAAAACTACTTTTGAAAACTATCAGTTTCTAATAACATAATCAAACAACCATTTTATGACCCAGAAATTTCATTCCTATTCTTCCCTCTCAAGATAAGCAAAATTTTCTGCAAAAAGCATCGTGCCAAAGTGCTCATAGCAATGTTATTCATTATTGTCCCAAAGTTGAAATAGCCTTAATGTCCACTAACAGAAGAATGCATAAAATTATTGTGTCAGTATCACAACAAATTACCAAAAAGAATGAGATAATGAGTCATTTAGGGCTAACCAAGGTGTCAGTAGGGCTGTTTCCTTCTGGAGGTTCCAGAAGAGAGTCAGCTTCTAGAGGCTGTGACATTCTTTGTCTCTTGGTTATGTCACTTAAATCCTTCCTTATTTTCACCTCCCACTTCGCTCTTATAAGGATCTTTGTGATTATATGGGACCCACCAGAATAATGCAGAATAATCTCTCAGGTCAAGTTCCTTCACTCAATCACATCTGCAAAGTCTCTTTTGAACGTAAGGTAACGTATCACAGGTTCTAGGTATTAGAACACAGATATCATTGGGTGGCCATTATTTAGCCTAACACAAGATTGTTTATTATTTATTCTTACATTGTAATAGCACTCAGAAATAAAAAGGAACAAGTTACCCATACACATAAAGATATGGATGAATCTCTTGGACATAATGTTGAGCAAAAGAAGGTGGTCATAAAGAGTATATAGTGCATGATTCTAAACTAACCTGTGGTTACAGGGAAAGTTTATGGAGCAATGGAAGTGTTCTGTATCTTGATCTGATGTGTAATTGCATGTTGTATTTGAGTGTATATAATAAAAAATTTTAAATTTATTCATTTTCTTTTGAGTACTATGGTTCTTCTCCTTCTTCTACTTTAACAATTTTAATACCATGGTTAATACTGAACTCTTTATCCTCGTTTTCACAAACTACATTTGCTATTTTGCCTATGATTCCCATTTTAGTTAATGGCACCTATTTCCCTTGGTTTCCCAAGAGAAATGACTCTGAACTCTCAATCACCCTCTGTGTCAGGGTCTCCAAGATCACTCACAGGCTCCAAGATTTGCTAAAAGGACACACAGGACTCAGAAAAGTGATTATACACTTAGTTATGGTTTATCACAGTAAAATGATATAGATTAAAATCAGCAAAGGGAAAATGCACTTGGCTGAAGTTCAGGAGAAACCAAGAACACATTTCCAAGTCTCCTCTTCCAGTGAAGTAGCACAGAACGCACTTAATTCTCCCAACAGTGTGTGACAACATTGTGAAAAGTGTTGCTAACTATGAAAGCTCATCCTGGTCATGGTGTCCAGGGCTCTTACTGGGGGTCAGTGATGTAAGTATGCAGCTACTTTGACTCCATCACCCCATCCCCTCTCCCCGTGCCCACCCAACCTCAGCAAAAATATAAGGTCTCAGGCAAACAGGAAAACTCTTCTCAGGCAGAGTAATCCAAGGGCTTGGAGGTTATCCCCTAGGAGCTGACCAAGGATTAGTTCTGAAGATGTGCTTTTCTCTTGAATGTGCAGGGTTTGAGGAACCCAGGCCTGCCATGTAACCCTTTGCTGCCTACCCTCAATTGGAACCAATTAGGTTCAAGTAGAGTGAATTCTGCCTTTGACATATCTCTTAGATTTAGCTTCTCTTCTCTAATTTCCTGGTCCCTACATTACTCCCAGTCTTCATCTTCAATCATCTAGTACATTCTCATAGCAGCAAAATGGGTGGTTCTACCACCATTTTCTCACTCACCCAAACTGGTCTTCCCCATTCTTGTCAGAGTCATCTCTCTAAAAATCAAATTGGATAATGTCACTGCTCTTCTTAAAGGTCTATAGTTGACAACAATCATAATGTCCATCACTTATAGAGCATCATGTACCTTTTAAGAAACAACAATGTGCAACTCTACTCATTAAATTGGAGATATATATTCAATATGTTTATAAGTAGAAAAAGCTAGAGACAAAACACTACATGTGTTTTATTCTTGTGTGTATGCTTGTGTGTGTGCGTATTTATATGGAAAAGCCTGGAAAAATTGCCCACAAATATTGTTAATACTTATCCCTGGGTGGTTTAGAAAATTGGTGATTTTATTTTCCTAGGTATATCTTATGAATGTTCTAATTTTTTAAATGAGCACGTGCTAATTTAAAACATGGTAAAGTTATTAAACATATCTGTGGCTTGCCAGTGGCTCAAAGATTAAATTTGAACTGTTTAATGTGGATTAAAAGGCATCAGGTACAGAGAGGCCCCACCTGACTTTTTTTTTTTTTTTTTTTTTTTTTTTTTTTTTTTGTTTT
>NW_006774670.1:2515094-2535587 GCF_000442215.2 Lipotes vexillifer
CCTGCATCGGCAGGCGGACTCTCAAGCACTGCGCCACCAGGGAAGCCCCCCACCTGACTTTTACATCCACTTTTTCTGAAACTTCAAACCATGAATTCTGCTCTGTAGTCATATTGAACTTGTTGCAACACCCTGAACACCTCTGCTTGGTCAGCCCTTGATGCCTTTAGATTTTTGCTTTTATGCCAAGAATGTCTGCCTCTTCTTTGGCTGGAAACTACATCTCTTTCAAGAACCAAATAAAATGTTACCTCCTCTGGGAATACTTTCCCAATGTCCCAGGCAGAATTAAGACTCTTCCCCTTAGTGACCCCATGGCATTTTGTCAACATATGTTTTATAAAACTTAGTACATTAAACAGTTTATTGTTTATTTCTCTACTAGACCTTGAGTATTTAACTTCAAAAACACTCATGTATCCATGTATTTATTTCATAGGCTTTTCACAGAGCCTGGCAATACTTTAAAAAAATATATATTAAAATAATCTCTCTTTGTGGAGATGAGAAAAAAAGAGCAGTAATTTATAGACACATAAACATCAATTGTCATTTTCCAACAACTATTATAGTTTATAAAGTTTCACTTTTTATTATTGCCAGAAAATGTTTTTCCTTCTGTTCAGAGAACAGGAATCAATAGGTAATGCAGAGTTGATTTATGCCTTTAGATGGTGCCATTACTTAGAATTTGATCTAATGTCCAATTTCTTTGGCATTTATTTCTAGTTCTCCCATATTCAAATGTCTCTTAAAATCAAGTATTTCTCAATTGCGCCATCCAATTTCTGGCTATAATTGATGGACAAGGATGAATAAAATGCCAATGAAAAAGAATACGTCATTTCACATTGTATTTTTCATTGGATTACACTGTTGGATAAAAGTAACTGGAGTCGTCCATCTTCCATTATTTTCACCATTCAAGTAAAGCTAATTGGTCAGAAGTTCTAGAAAATGCCATCCACATAAATATCTTAGTGATAATCTCAGATCCGAAACTAGGGCTTTGGTTATGTCAAAGGGGTCTGAAGGATAGCATTCATCTCCATGATGAAGGGTCATGGCAAGGAATAGGATCAATTAGAATAGAAAAGAATGAACGAAGAAACTTAGAGAAGCATGTTTCAAACTTCCAAGGCTCAGCACAAGATGGAAGAAACTGACTAGTATCAAAGGTTTAAGTATCCTTGTGAGTTTTTTTAATCTATTTACCTATCTACAGATAATTTACATGTGTGATAGTTAATTTTATGTGTCATTTTCACTGGGCTATGGAATGGCCAAATATTTAGTCAAACATTATTCTGGGTATTCCTGTGAGGGTGTTTTGGGATGAGATTAACATCTGAATCTGTAGACAGGAAAGCAGGTTGCCTTTCCTAATGTGGGTGGGCCTGATGCAATCATCTGAAGGCCTGAATAGAACAAAAAACTGGTCCTCCCTTGAGTAAGAGAGAATTCCTTCTGTCTGACTGCTTTTGATCTGGACGTTGGCTTTTTCCCACTTTTCACTCAAACAGAAACATCGGCTTTTCCTAGGGTCTCAAGACTGCTGATCTTCCTTCAGACTGGAACTATACCGTCAGTTCTCCTGGTTCTCAGGCCTTTGGACTTGAACTAGACCTACACTACTGAGGTTCTCCTGGGTCTCCAGCTTGCCAGCTCACCCTGCAGATCTTGGGATTTATAAGCCCCCATGTTCACATGAACCAATTCCTTATAATGAATTAATTTATATTATATTGGTTCTATTTCTCTAGAGAACCCTGCCAATACAACATAGATTAGTAAGTTTTATTCTGTGCAGTGGTATTGACAAATGATTCAGAGCCATGGGTAAAATACTAAACAGAACCAAATCATATTTCTTATTAAATCATGTTGCTTCAATCAATACATAATAAACTAAAAGCATGTTCAGTTGGGAAATTTTAAAAAATACTTTAATACTTTAGCATTAAACTTTTATAAAAAATAGTGCTTTTAAATATTATTCTTGTAGATTTATTGTTTTATTCTTTTAAATAAGTGGAGGAAGGAAAAAAAGAAATAATTTTGCAAATAAAAGAAATCTATTTTTGTCAAGTACTTGAAAATTTACTGCAGTATTTTATAATTATGGTAAATGGATATGATTTTAAAAAGGAATAAAAGAAAGAGAAAAAGACAAAAGAAAGAAAAAGAAAATAGAGCAATAGAACCCAGCACTTCAAGTAATTTTGAATTTCTGATCTCCCTTAGTTAGAACAAACACAGGAACTGAGACTCTCTGCCAGTGACTCTCTGCCATGATGTTTTTGCTTTATCCTGCAACAAGTCACACCAGAGGCAAGGAATAAAAAACAATCTGGCTTTTGATTGGCACTAATTTTTGTATCACTTATTTATTCCTACTAGACAACCTATCCCCAAACTTAGTAGCTTTCAGCCATGACCATTTTTCTTATCTCAGGATTTTCTGGATCAGCTGGGTGGTGTTTTATATATAGATTGATTTTTGCTGGGCTTTCTCACGTGTCTAGGGGCAGTTGATACATTTGTGATGGTAGAATGGTCTTGTATGACCTCACTCACATTTCTGGTGATTAGTGTGTAGTTAACTAGCACACTTTAATTATCCTTTACATGGTTTGCCATCCTTAAGCAGACTAACTTATGCTCTGTTACATTGGTCTCAAGGTTCTGAAGCGGACAAACACTTTTCAAAACTCTGTTTATGTTGCCTTTTCAATTGTTCAGTTCTCCAAAGCAAGTCATATGGTCAAAATTTGTGTTAGTAAGAGAGTGGTATACCTGCAGTATATGCAGTGGATGCCTGAAAAGATGGATTGTACCAAACCCTAAATATACCATGCTTTTTTTAATACTAATGGGTAAGTAGTATATACAGTGTGGATATGGGAAAAGGGATGATACATGTCCTAGGTGAAACTGAGCTGGATGGTGCAAGATTTCATCAAGCTACTTGGAACGGGATGTAATTTAAAACATGAATTGTTTATTTCTGGAATTTTCCATTTAATGTTTTTGGACTGTGGTTGACAGCGGGTAACTGAAACCATGGATAGTGAAACCACAGATAAGGGGGGACTACTGTAATTGAAACAAGGAGAGGAAGATTCTGTGGCCATTTCTTTTCAATCTATGCTTTGAAAGAAAAGAAAAATGGACTAAATAGTAGAATAGACACAGTTAACAGATATAACTGGTGAATTATGCCAGAAATCAGCACAAGAGGAAAAATAAATAAAGATAGAAGAAGTTTAAAGAAATAGAAGACCCAATATCTGACTAATAAGAATTACAGAGAGACAGGAAGAAGAAAGAGAGAAAGAAATAGAAAATTTAGAGGAGTGGCAGTATTGAGAAGAAAAAGAAATAGCCTACAGTCTTCCAGGCCTATATATTAAGTCCTCAGATTGAAAAAAAATAAAAATAAAAACAAGACAAACAAAGAAAAATACACTGGGAACATTGTAGTAAAAATTTAGAATTAAAAATATATCCTAAAAGCTGTCAGAAAGCAACAAAATATTACGCCTGCAAAAGAATCTGCTGAACATCAAACTTCTCATCAGAAACAATGAATGCAACCAAGACAATAAAGCAATATAATATTAGAGGAAAATAATGTTGGGCCTGGAACAGCATACTTAACCAAACTATCACACAGAGTAAGGATGAAATAAAGATGTTTATGGATATCAATGGACTCAAAGAGTTCACTACTCATAGACCATCTATGACAGCATAGCCAGGAACCTATGGGCCAGGAAGAATTTTTGAAAGTCCAGAAAGAATGAAGTAATAATTAGCACATAAATTTATAAAATTTATTTTTAAATCTAAAAATTACTGTGTAGTAAAATTATTTCTTTAAAATAGCGATCTGGAACTAAAATTCCAGTTTATATCAGCATGTAATTTGGGAGTAACAGTAAGCAGAGAAGAAAAGAGAAAATTAAAATGTGTTAGTATTCTATTTTGGATGGGGACAAATATAGGTAATTACTAGAGAAGGCCATTTTACTTTAAGTAACATTGTATTAGACGTTTGTTGGATTTCTTTGCCAATCATCACTCGATTTCCTTTGCCTTTCTGGGATCTCTGCTATTTTGTGAGTCACAAAAACCAGGTACTTGTTCTCTTCAGTCTCTGAATGAAATACAAACAAATGCCCAAAGCAAGGCCACGTGGATGGTGCCTCATCCAGATACTGGAAGGAAGAAAGTAATGCAGTGTATCAGGGAAACTTTAAAATTCATTGTGTTGGAATTAAATGTCCAATGTGGTGGTATCAGTGTCTGACAACTGTACCAACAATATTATAACCAAACTATTACTAGAAATAATTTTGGCTGCAACTCTGTTAATGTATTCATTTTCCAGTCATTTACACATTCATTCATTCAAAAAATTATATCTGAATATCTACTTTGGGTTAAGCTAGGTGCTAGGTGCTAGGGAAATAGAAATGAACAAGAAAAAGAAAGCCCAGATTTTCATTAAGCATGAGATATAGTGAGTGAGAGAGAGAGAGAGAGAGAAAGTGAGAGAAAGCTATATAAATAGTATGTAGAAAGTGGAGCAGTGTAAGATGATAGAGAGTGATGGGGAGCTTTTTACATGGAGTGGCCAAGAAAGGCTGCTTTCAGAGCTAAATTACCTTACTCCATTTTTAGTTTTTTTCTTGGCTTTTGAATCTATAGGTTCTTTGAGCTACCAGATACCTTTCCAGTAAGACTTTTCTGCCTATGTTAGCCAGATTCAATTTCTACGGTTTCCATAAAGACTCCTGACTGGTACTATCTGGAGTTAGCCAAATTGCGAGGCCTGAGGGCACAGTCCTCCACAAGACTGCCCTCACTTTTAGCATGAAGTGGAAGTTCCAGGTTCCCAAACTGCCTTCAGGTTTGATAATTCACAGGACTTATGGAATACATCAAAAGCTATTATACTCATGGTTATAGTTTGTTACAGAGAAGGGATATATTCAGATCAGCCAAAGAAAGAGACACATAGCTCAGAGTCCAGGAGAGTAGCAGATGCCAAGCTTCTTCTGTTCTCCTCAGGACACATTACCCTATTGGTATTGATGTGTGACGACATGCAGGGAATATTGCCAACAAAGGAAGTTCACTAGAGCTTTGGAGTCCAGAGTTTTTATTGGGGTTTCATTAAGTAGTCATGACTGATTGGATGATTTCCCATATGGCTGAACTCAATCCCAGTGTCCCCTCCCCTGGAGATTAGTATAATGTCAAGTGGCCAGAGAGGCCCACCATGCACTACCTTGTTAGCATTAAGTATCAGATTATCAGATGTGGTACTAGGGGCTTATCATGAAAAATAAAGAAAATTCTATCACTCTGGAAATTCCAAGGCTGTAGAGGTTAACTCTAGGAACCAGGTCAGTCCTCTCTATGGACAAGAACAAATTCTTTACTACACAGGTACAATGTATATGTATCTTAAAAATTAAAACAAGTGTCTTATTTTAGTCAATTTAATATTAGATAAATATTCAAAGGAAGAAATTAAAATCATCCTTTATTTTAATATTCAGGTATAACCACTAGTTAAACTTTGATATACTTTCTTTCTCTCTTTCTTCCTTGGACTTTGAAATCAGATTGCGGATGCACTTTTGTATTTTGCTTGTGGCAGACACTTGAATAGACTTGCTCAGACTTCATTTCAACCTGTTTTTATTAGCAGTGGTTAGAAAGCTAAAAGCTACATTTTTGAGACTCCTTTCCAGTAAAGGATTAGAGTCAAGATATACTCAAGTGAATTTGGGATTCAGAGATGAGATGGGAACCATTTACTGCAGCTTTGTTGGCTGAGAAGCAATTCTGGAAATCATGAATACTTGGAGCACTGGGCTCCAACTCTAGTCCCTGGTCACCAGCATCACAGATGGGGAGCAGATGAGGTGGCAGTGATAACTAAAGATAGGAGCAGTGATTTTCTAGTGCCTGCAGCAGATATTGTGCTGTGACCTTAAAACCAAAAGGATGCAGGGGAGTTCATGAATATTGAACAAATTATTGTTTAAAAATAATTTTGTAAGCACTTAATTCCTTTAAGGTACTGAATCCTTTCTGTACAAAGTGCCTGGAGTGATTTTTATTTCTAACTCTGAAACCTGAAAGCATTAAAAAAAAAAAAAAAAAAAAAGATTATATTATAAATGTTTTTCCAATCAGTAAAATATTAAGAAAAATCATTGTAAATTTCAACTTAAAAATTCTTCTACACTGTTCAGCTCTTCAGGAACTAACTTCTATAATCAATTTAGAAAAGTAAAATATTTTCCTAAATCATTTGTTTCTTCTGGAATCTGGGTTACCAAGTTTGTTTTTTTAAAGAGTCCTGTATACTTAAACTTTGTACATAATACATGAGTAAATAGAAAAATTTTGAACTTTGTTCTTTTTCCTATAAAATTTCTGAACTATAACAAGTAATGGAAACATAATTGTAATCTTTCAATGTTCTATGATATCATTTATCTTTGAACAAGCAAAACCTTAGAAAGATGTGATGGATGTTGTCAAAGCGATTGTGCTTTCATAAACTACTCAAATTTCTATAAGTTTTATTTTAGACATTTTCATGAGTTAATGAACATTATTAGACATGGTTCATAACATAGACAAAGTTTTTAACACTAATATCTTCTTGGATTTTACCTGTAATAAAATGTGTTGTCTTACACGCCCTTTTTATTTGTTTCCTATATACAGTATTCCTTTTTATCTCTCCAAAGAAAGTAAATCTATGTGCTTAAAAAACACCTGTTCTGATTATCCCATCAATTCTCTTTACTTAGAAATTACTTCTCTGTTTGTTGAATCTATTGTCTCTCTTTTGTGGTGTTGTTTTCCTTAATTTCTGGTGATCCTTGATTTATGTGGTAGTCATAATTCTCTTTTAGATTGCTTCCTTAGTTTGTGCTTTAGTTGATGAGTAGGCATTTTAGACAAGGTTTCTAGCCTTATAGTGAGCTTGGGAGATGACTGGAATGTACTCTAATTGGGATATTCAATTTTTTGTGCTTCCTATTGATCCAGAATATCTTTGTCTCCCACTCTAAGTTTTTATACTAATTGTACTGCCTGGAGGCAGCGAATACTGATTCCCCCTCTTGTCTGGTATGGAGAGGGGAATGCACAGGGCTGAACTGCCTGTGTTTTCCCTTCTTAGCAGCATGACTAATAGCCCTATTGGTGACTTTTGGTGCACATTTGCTCCCAAGTTCCACCACAAGCAAACCACTACTAATAGTCAGTGATGTCCCTCTACATTTGCAGACTCGTTATGAGGCAATTCAGCCTGCTGGCTTCAAATCAGAAAATTTCAACTTATCAGTGCACTTTCTGTTTTAAATAAATCACTATTGTACTTTTTTCTTATTCATAAAATCGGGGGTTTGGGGCATTCATTAATCTCTTGTACATTCTACAGATTTGTTTTGTTGGCATTTATTCAATGCTACAAGAGAAGATCCTCAATCTATTTTCTCATTTGGTGATAAAAATGTTTACAGTTGCACTTTATTTTACTACTGTAAGTATGATTTTATTTTATTCCTACAGGTTCTGATATGTGGTGTTTTAATTATCATGACTTTGACATTTTATTGGAATTCCTCTTTGACAAAGAATTATTTAGGAAAGAGTTTAAATTCTTAGTGGTTGGAGTTACTATTTTGTATTTTTGTCACTAATATGAGGTTTTATTGTGATAGGATCTGAGATTGTCATCAGTACTTTTCTAGTTGAGGGATTTTTAAGACATGTTTGTATTTTATGGGCAACTAAAAATGTATAATCATTTCATATATTATATATAATACTAAATTTTATTATTAGTATTATTATTCAGTTCTCTATATCTTATATATTTAGGCCTACAATGGGGAGCCATTCCAGATCAATAGGGATCAAGAAGTTAAGTTTCAAGATCTTGGGCTATCTATAAGTATCTGTCATTTTCTCCTCATATTTCTAGACTATATATAATTTCCATATGAATAAGAATTGAATATAAAAATGGACAATCTCACTTTCTTGAATTCTGCATTTTTACAGAGAATAGAACACGTCCAGTCATATTTATGTTAGTATTTCAACTTTTCAATATTTCAGGTTAAGTACACCTGTTTTAAAATTTAACTGGAATCCACCACGGTAAAAGGTTTCTGTTATTTCCAGCTTATAAAAGCACTGAAAAGCTCCAGTTGAGACATGTTAAAAGAAAAATGTGTTGTCAATTCTTCGAAGTTCAAATTAACAGTACATATTTTAGTCACAGGTGCCAATAAAAATATAAAACCATTCCCCTCCACCCCCAAATCTGTTAATGAGAGTAAATTAGAACAAGAGATATGGGAGAACAATTGAGAAAACAGCAAAAATGTTTTGTTTACTTTTTAATATAATTTTAAAGACAATGGAATTGTATTTTATTATTGGGTTCCCAGGACGTGTGCCCAGTCTGGCCTCAGATTATGTAATGAAAATATTTGTTTGAGTCCATTTCAAAATGAGCTTCCACATTTCTGTTTTCTTTATTTTTATGTTCACTTGTCACATTTTCTTTTGTCCTTCCTCATCTTGTACTTCTCCCTCACCTGTTCCATTTCTCTTTCCCACTCTACCTGCCTTCTCTCATAAGCAAATGCTTGGATCCCATCCCCATTTCCCTGAGTATTCTTTCCTTCTCCTAACTTTAATTTTATTTACACACTTTCTACATGCCAGATACTAAGTGTTTCACATACATTAACTCACTTAGTCTTTGAAGCAACTCTTTAAGTTAGATATTCTCATTATACCTATTTTAAACTTTTAAAATTTATTTATTTATTTTTGGCTGCATTGGGTCTTGGTTGCTGCACGTGGGCTCTCTCACAGTTGTGGTGAGTGGGGGCTACTCTTCGTCGCGGTGCGCGGGCTTCTCACTGCCATGGCTTCTCTTGTTGCAGAGCACAGGCTCGAGGTGGGCGGGCTTCAGTAGTTGTGGCACGTGGGCTCAGTAGTTGTGGCTCTCGGGCTCTAGAGCACAGGCTCAGTAGTTGTGGCACTAGGGCTTAGTTGCTCCGGGGCATGTGTGATCTTCCTGGACCAGAGCTCAAAAGCATGTCTCCTTCATTGGCTGGCGGATTCTTAACCACTGCTTCACCAGGGAAGCCCTATACCTATTTTAAAGATGACTAAACTGAGGCCCAGATAAGTGCATTTCCAAAGGCCACATAGCTGATAAGTGGCAGAGCCAGGTTTGGAAGTCAGGCTGTCAGGTTCAGACTGACATGGTTTCTGATGACGAGACTTCCGTCAAAGCCCTGCCTGGGAGTCAGGGAACAGAGTGTGTCAGTCTTCAGCTTCTTCTTGGCTCCCCATTAACTGTCATCGTCCTATATAATTGCTCAATGAAACCTAAACCTTATAATGGGCATGGTGCTTGCTAAGTGACAGGCTTGGGCTGGTGATTTATCTCTAATATCACATTTAGTCCTTAAATCACTCTGTGAAGTAGGTATTATTTTCTCATTAAGAAATGAGGAAATGGAAGTGTATATAAATTATTAATTTGCGGACTTCCCCAGTAGCACAGTGGTTAAGAATCCACCTGCAAATGCAGGGGACATGGGTTCTAGCCCTGGTCCAGAAGATCCCACGTGCCACGGAGCAACTAAGCCCACGACCCACAACTACTGAAGCCTGTGCACCTAGAGCCCACGCTCTGCAACAAGAGGAGCCACTGCAATGAGAAGCCCACACACTGCAACAAAGAGTAGTCCCTGCTCACCTCAACTAGAGAAAGCCCACGCACAGCAACAAAGACCCAACGCAACCAAAAATAAAATAAATTTATTTTAAAAATTATTAATTTGCTTAACATCATATAATTTATAATGGTCGGATCTTGGATTCACATGTACCTACGGCTGACTCCAAAGTGTTTACTTTAAACCTCTGCTCTACAATATCTTTCCTTTTGAAGCCCAAACCATCCATATAGACCAATTTCTTCTCCCATCTTATTCTTTTTATTTTATTTTTTAAAAGTTTTTACTGGAGTATAGTTGATTTAAAGTGTTGTGTTAGTTTCTGCTGCACAGCAAAGTGAATCAGTGATACATATATATATATATATATCCACTCTTGTTTAGATTCTTTTCCCATATAGGCCATTACAGAGTACTGAATAGAGTTCCCTGTGCTATATAGTAGGTCCATATTAGTTATCTATTTTATATATACTAGTGTGTATATGTCAATCCCAATCTCCCAATTTATCCCTCATTCCTTCCCATCTTATTAATATGAGAGACAATCCCGTCTTTCCACTTGAAAGTTTTCCTTCTTGACTGATTCATTGCAAAGTCTTCAGTCATTTCACTCTAAATTTATGCTTACTGTAGTTTTCCTCCCTTATAAGGCTAACACTTCTGACTATGTTTTCTATGTTTTGTATCCATTTATTAAGTTGTCAAGTATTTGTTTGAGAATATGATAGTCTGAACTGAGCACTGAGTATGGATGGGACCAAGAGAGATATGGCCCCTGCCCTCACAGGGCTCACGGTGGGACTATAAACCACTACGTACATTTTTATCATGCATAATGACAGGCCCAGTTCCAAATAGCTCCAGTAACAGTTCCATCAATTTTCCCTTCCTTTATGTCTTGCATCTTCAATGTATATTTTCATTGCCTCTATTTTCTGTATTAACTGTAGCTTACAAATATGTCCAGGTCTCCCTGTACTATAACAACAAACATTCACAAAATTTCTCCTCAATTCTGCTACACTGCTGAGCTCTTTTCCTCCCTTTCTCTTTCATCACCAAATATTCTCACAAATAGAAAAATGACATTAAATTAACTTCTTAATCATCCATTCACTCTTGAATCCTCTGAAAATTTGGCTTCTATTACAACTACTTTATTGATGTTTCAGGATGATTCTGCATTTCTGTAAGGCTCTTGATAACAATTTCCTTTTTATGCATATATGTGTAATATGTGTTTTCCATAGTATACAACCCGCAGAAAAAAGCTTATATCTCCCAAGGATCAACTATCAGGTCATGAGAAGTCCATCACTGTTTGCCCACTTGTTTTCATCTTTTGCTATTAAAACTCTAGAATTCATTAAAATAACTAGCACATCCTCTGTCTCCTGTACAATTTTCAACTCTCTTTTACTTTATTATTCATTATTACCTTTTTAGCTTCTTTTTTTTTTTTTTTTTTTTTTTTTTTTTTTTTTTTTTTTTTTTTTTTTTTTTGTGGTACGCGGGCCTCTCACTGTTGTGGCCTCTCCCGTTGCGGAGCACAGGCTCCGGACGCACAGGCTCAGCGGCCGTGGCTCACGGGCCCAGCCGCTCCGCGGCATGTGGGATCTTCCCGGACCGGGGCACGAGCCCGTGTTCTCTGCACCGGCAGGCGGACTCTCAACCACTGCGCCACCACGGAAGCCCTTAGCTTCTTTTCAACATTTTTAGACCTTAGATTTTTATTCTCTATGTATTCATATATATTATGTGCTTTTCAGTGAGGTAGTCAGTCCCCAAGAGAAGAAGTCCTAAAAATTCTCCCTACCTGACCTTCCCTTACCCGCCAATGCAGTCCAAGGCCTTAATTACATCCTGACTCCATGCCAGCAGCTGCTTGAATCAAGCAGGACAAGAAGCTTGGTGTTGGGAGTAGAGGAAAAGGGAACCAAGTAATAATCAGTTTACCATGTTTCCAGAATCCCTTGCTTCAAGAAAAGTATAATCTCTATCGTTATCACTACATTACATATAGATTTAAACTGGTATTTATTGGGTGCTAACTGTATGTCCTAGTAGCTACAGTCCTTGACATTATTTACTACCTACAGTTGCCTTTGGCTCTTCCTTCACACACCCCATAGAGTCACCAAGTCCTTTAGATTTAATGACCTTATCCCCGTATTCATCTGCCAAATAACATCCCATGCATTATGCCTTAGGATGTAACCACCTGTATGATTGCAATATTTTCTCAACTGTTTCTAATCTATGCTTCAGCTAAATTCTTGTACTATGTTGACAGATTAGTTTTCCTGATTCCTGACTACTTAGGCCACCTCTATTATTTTTTTTTATTTTTTATTTTTGTTTGTTTGTTTTGTGGTACGCGGGCCTCTCACTGTTGTGGCCTCTCCGTTGCGGAGCACAGGCTCCGGACGCGCAGGCTCAGCGGCCATGGCTCACGGGCCCAGCTGCTCCGCGGCATGTGGGATCCTCCCGGACCGGGGCACGAACCCGTGTCCCCTGCATCGGCAGGCGGACTCTCAACCACTGCGCCACCAGGGAAGCCCAGGCCACCTCTATTATTAATGGTTGCCATTGACTCTCCATGATCTGTGGGATGAAGTCCAAATTCTTTACCCAATATGTAAGTTTCTCCATAATCTGACTGCATTCCACAATCCAGCTTCCTCACTCACTTTCTTGCACCTGCCTTGTTTTACACTTGTAGGAAAGAAAAGTAATTTTCCCTCTACACTTTTGAGTTCTCAGAAGAGACCTCCATGATAAAAAGGGAAATTAACATGATGAAAAAAAGTTTATTAACATGTACACCTCAGATACATGAGATATCCAGGGGAAAAGGGGCAACTCAAAGAGGAGGCTTAGAATTCAGGCTTAAATACCATCTTAATAGGGAAAAGGGAGGGGAATGTTAGCCTCTTAGGGAGGAGTAAATGATTTGTAGGAAAGATGAATCGGCCCTTAGAAGAACAGATGGGAGATACGGTTTGTGACAAAGTTTGTCTGGCTGTCGTGTCAAATTCTAGTGTCTTCACCTGGGATAAGAGTTAATCTTTCCTTGTTGATGAAGCTCCCAGGGAAGGAATCTATGACAATTGAGTTTCTTTTGGAGTATCTGTCTTTAGGCAGATAAGGGGAGTTAAGAGAAAGCTTCTCCTTGCATTTGATGTTTTCCAAGTGCCTAGAGCTCAAAATAATTAATACACCAAAGTGGCATACTTGGGGATTGGTATGTTCTGCCAACCTTCGCAACAAACCCAAGTACCCATTATTCAACAAATAGATACTGCAGTGTCCTATGCCTCTGCCTTTTCTTGTTCTGTTTCTTTTACCTCCCTCCACCCATATGTTTCCTTCAAGGCCCAGTTCTCAAATGTCACATTATCCAGGAAGGAGTCTCTGTCTCTTACCCTTCACTTTTAGCCGGCTGTGACCATGCCCATCAATTTGTCCCTATCTCGTTATTGCCCACTACCAGTAAAATCATGTGAGCCCATTTGTCCTGGTGTTGGTGGATAACTGATCCATCACTTTCCTTCATAAGAAGTAGTATATACATATATACAATGGAATACTACTCAGCCATCAAAAAGAATGAAATAATGCCATTTGCAGCAACATGGATGCCACTAGAGATGATCATACTAAGTAAGTCAGAAAGAGAAAGACAAATATCATATGATATCACTTATATGTGGAATCTAAAATATGACACAGATGAACCTATCTGCAAAACAGAAACAGACTCACAGACATAGAAATCAGACTTGTGGTTGCCAAGGGGGAGGGGGGGAAGGGAGAGGGATGGATCTGGAGTTTGGGGTTGGTAGATGCAACTATTACATTTAGAATAGATAAACAACAAGTTCCTACTGTATAGCACAGGGAAGTATATCCAACCTCCTGGGATAAACCATAATGGAAAAGAATGTAAGAAAAGAATGTATATATATGTATTACTGAGTCACTGCTGTACAGCAGAGATTGGCACAGCATTGTAAATCAACTATACTTAAATTTAAAAATATATATGAAATAAACAGTGTATATGCATGAAAATCATATGAAAATCAAAACTACAGTCTAAGACACAACTATAAATCTTTGCCTTTTGTATGTTCAGTTCTGCTCAAGGAAATTTGGATTTCCTAGATAACAAAAATAATACAGATTAAAAATAGCTTATTCAAATAAACAAAACCTAGGAAAAATGAGATTTAGTTTTTTCCTTTTGTGCATTTGCTACATTAGATTGCCTCTATATAGTTTTGATTGAGCAAATTAGCAGAAGTCGATATCTTTATCTAAAACTATTTGATGCACCTGTGACGAAACATTCAACAGGATTCACCTCAGAAAAGTGCAGATAATTTGAGTATGCTCTTTTATACATATATTTTATGAGTACCTCTAAATAAATACAAAGCAGTCACATAGACTACAAGTCAGACCTTCACATTTAGCAACACAAAGGACAGTCACATACTGTTATGCTGAAAATGTCTTGAAGCAATTTAGAAACACTCAGAGTTTATTAACATAATGGAGTTTCTTCATTTTGTATTAATAGGATTCCTTAGTTTTTGAAAGCCTCTGCTTTTATCCATTTATACAATAGTCTGGTGAGGTAGGTGAGGTATTATTAAATACCTAGTAAAAATGAGAAAATGCACATCCAAGCTTATTAAGGTTCTCTTAAGTCAGCCTTAAAATGCATACAATTTGGTACAGACACTATGGAGAACAGGATGGAGGTTCCTTAAAAAACTAAAAACAGAGCTACCGTATGATCCTGCAATCCCAGTCCTGGGCATATATCCAGAGAAAAACATAATTCGAAAAGATACATGCACCCCAATGTTCACAGCAGCACTATTTACAATAGCCAATATATGGAAGCAAACTAAATGTCCATCGACAGACGAATGGATAAAGATGATGTGGTACATATATGCAATGGAATACTACTCAGCCATAAAAAGAATGAAATAATGCAATTTGCAGCAAAATAGATGGATCTAGAGATTATCATACTAAGTGAAGTAAGCCAGAGAAAGACAAATATCATATGATATTGCTTATATGTGGAATCTAAAATAAAATGGATACAAATATAAAACAGAAATAGACTCACAAACATAGAGAACAAACTTATGGTTACCAAAGGGGAGAGGGGGAGAGGGATAAATCAGGAGTTTGGGATTAAAATATACACACTACTAAATATAGAGTAGGTAACCAATGAGGACCTACTCTATAGCACAGGGAACTATACTCAATATCTTGTAATAACCTATAATGGAAGAGAATGTAAAACAATAATATATATATATATATATATATATATATATATATATATACATATATATGTATAACTGAATCACTACTGTATACCTGAAACTAACACAACATTGTAAGTCAACTGTATTTCAATAAATATTAAAAAATAAATAAGACAAAAGAGGGACTTCCCTGGTGGCGCAGTGGCTAAGAATCCACTTGCCAATACAGGGGACATGGGTTCTAGCCCTGGTCCGGGAAGATCCCACATGCCACGGAGCAACAAAGCCCATGTGCCACAACTACTGAGCCTGAGCTCTAGAGCCCGTGAGACACAACTACTGAGCCCCTGTGCCACAACTACTGAAGCCCACGTGCCTAGAGCCCATGCTCCTCCACAAGAGAAGCCACCGCAATGAGAAGCTCACGCACTGCAACGAAGAGTAGCCCCCGCTCGCCGCAACTAGAGAAAGCCCACGTGCAGCAACGAAGACCCAATGCAGCCAAAAATAAATAAGTAAATGTATTTTAAAAATAATAAAATAAAATGAACACATCGTCCCTAATGTTTAGTATCTTATTCAAACCACTTGACTATAGTCTCAATTAGTCTATATTCTCATTAACGGTGGTCATAGTATGGTGGTTTCTATGTCCCTGTGTTTCTATTAAGCAATAGGATCTGTTCAAAGACAAAAAAAAAAAAATCGATCTCAAAGTTTCAGAGGTTTTAAGACTGAAAGGTTCTTTGAGTTGAAAAGTGAGTTTAACAAACAGTAAAAATCTCAATTTTTAACTTTTAATTCAACTTCCAACTTTTTAAATCAATTTTACATTAACATTTGTGCTAATTTAAAGGATTTCAACAACATTTTTTAAACTTTTCAAAAGACAATCTTTGCTTATTTTAATGATTTTTGTCTTTGAATGTTTCTGAAACACTCAAAGACAAAGTAGATAAATGAAGAGAAGGGTAAAAAAAATGAGCTTCCCCTTTTGTCCTATCAGAAAGGGGACTCTATTATGAGATGTCAGATTAATCTGTCTTAACAGTGACCATTTAAGTCTATCCTCAAAACATTTCTAGTATCATTGATGTAAAAATCAGAAGTCTAGCTTTATTCGCAGTGTGCTGACCTAATGTTTTTAGCAATGTTATATTTCATTTATAAAGGTTATATGAGAGTTTACATTAGGTATAGTAAGAAATAAAATAAAATTAGCTTTGCCATAGTCCAAACTTAATCTTCCAAAAGGAAATTA
Source organism: Lipotes vexillifer (assembly GCF_000442215.2). Classification (NCBI taxonomy): domain Eukaryota; kingdom Metazoa; phylum Chordata; class Mammalia; order Artiodactyla; family Lipotidae; genus Lipotes; species Lipotes vexillifer. Next base: position 2,531,456 of record NW_006774670.1, read on the forward strand.
TCTCTGGTTTCCCAGAACCCTCTTTTTTTTTTTTTTTTTTTTTTTTTGCCGTATGTGGGCCTCTCACTGTTGTGGCCTCTCCCATTGTGGAGCACAGGCTCCGGACGAGCAGGCTCAACGGCCATGGCTCACGGGCCCAGCCGCTCCACGGCATGTGGGATCCTCCCAGACCGGGGCACGAACCCGTATCCCCTGCATCGGCAGGCGGACTCTCAACCACTGCGCCACCAGGGAAGCCCTCCCAGAACCCTCTTAAACCCAACATTCAACTGGATATTGGCTCAAGCTGGCACTAAGGGAAGACACCGTCATTGGGCAGACAAATACATGGGATTTTGTTTATGGATTCTTAAAAATAAATATTACCTTATTGCAATTGAGATTTCTGGAAGTTGAGGATGGTTTATATGCTTGAATGGAATGAACTCTGAATACCAAACACCATTCCTGTGTATCCACTATGCATTTGTATCCAAGATGTGTGGTATAGAAAAAAATATCTTTGTATTGTTACAGAATTCATTTTAACTTAAATTTTTTTCTGAAAATTTGGGTTCTGGACTAAAAGTAAGCCCTAGAAAGTAATTTACATCAATATTGACAGTGAGAACTCAAAACAGAATTACTCATTCTGGAGCTCTGTGTTAACATTTCAAGGGGTAAGAAAGTCCAGGAGCTTAGACACATTGCTGAGTGCAAAGGTTAAGACATTGGGATTATCCGGCCCTTTGAAGGATTTATTTACATTTCAAAAGATTAGAATGAGAACTCAAGGTCCTTTCCAAATCTTCCATGAGAAACAAAGGTTTTTCTACTTTTTTTTTTTTTTTTTTGTAGAGGAGGGGGAATAACCCCCTCCCTTTTCTATATAAATATCCAAATTTATCTTTTTCAACATTTCTGTACACATAGGACATTTAACCTGACTTTATTACACCTCCCCAGGAGTAAGAATTGTGATGTAGGAAACCACATTATTATTTGCTTTTAAGTGAATAATGATCACCTGTCTCTGACTCCAAAACTTTGTGTGTGCAACCAGGACAAAATAAAGATGAAAACCTAAATGAGATACAACCTTAGATACACATATTTTCACATAAATTACAACCCATAAACATAGACATTTCCCATGGGAGAAACTCTCAGTGGAGAGGAGATCAGAGGGAAGGTATTAAATCTATTGTTAGTTTTTATATAATTTATATATCAACACTTGGCCAATATCTCCTTCTCCTCTATATTACCACAACATTTTCCATTACAATACTTATCACATCCTGTACCTATGTGGCATAATGATATTTTGATATATTAATCAATTTGTTTGTTCTGGTAATTTATTTTGACCCCATGACTTTCTCCATTAAACTAGACTGTGACATCTGTGTCCTCAATGTCAAGTAAGAATGCTGAGAGAAACCAACAAAGAAATGTTTAGTAAAAAAAAAAAAAGGGGGGGGGACTTGTTAAAATTTTTTGATACATTTGAGTATCAAAATCTAAGGCTGTATCTAAGACCATAACACCTTAAAACCATAGACAACAGATTTGGGAGACAACTTAGGAGAGAGCCACTCTTCCCATCCTTTCTTCCCCTCATCTAAGTAGATAGAGGTTATTATCTCTGGGCTAAAAATGAGAATTGGTGGAGAAGCAAGACCTTAGACTTTTCTCTTACTTAATAGGAGGCTCCCTCAGTCAGCTAGGTTTGGGGTAATGGAACTCCAGATAGACTGCAAGCTTGACCACAGAGAAGGCTTGTACTTCACACCCCTGGGTGGAACTGAGAAGGCAGCCAGCCTCACAGCAGAACTGTTGTGAATATGTACTCAAGTATGGTATCCTGGCAGATTCATCAGGCAGGTTTGTAGAGCCTCCACCCATTCCAGGGCAGTCACAGGACCATGCTGTTCTAAGTGTCTGAGAGTAAAGAGCATCTTGAACAAAGAACAGTGGTGACCAAGACAAGAGGCCTTGAGGCAGGGTCAAGGAGGATGCACTACCAATCTGCCTCCACCAACCACCAAGACCAGGTGGGTCAGAGTGCCTCACCAGATGACAAGGTGGAGAGATGACAGCCAAGGACACCCTACGCGAGGTCATGGCACTAAGTATGCCTCTCATCCATTGCTAACTTAAACACAATCCTAGGAAAAGACAAGGAAAACTACAAAGGAGGTTGCTCAAAATTAACAGAATTGGCTGAGATTTAATTTCTTCCCCCTGGGAGAATGAGGGTTCAAGGTAGAAAACAAACTGAATAACAGAAAAATTGATAAAATATAGTAGTAGTAGTCTTTGCTGTTGTTATTATTATTATTACACCCTGAGCTTATGGCTTGACTATCACACCACAAGTTTTGCACAATTTATGTCTTCCCCATTAGACTAGAATCTCCTCCTAAGAAAGACTTACTATTTATTCTTCTTGCCTTTCCCGTCCTGGAATTTACTTCTTAAATGAATAAAAAAGATAGTGGTGAAGGAAGATTGAGAATTGAGAAAATAGCTGCTATGGTAGGTAATACATGTTTATGAACAACATCTCTCTTCTGTCATAATATTCTACAAAACTTAGGCTTTGTTTTGTCTTCACATTTCTCAAAATATGCAGTGTTAACCTGACCCTCTGTCAGGCAATTTTTGATTAAAATTCTTAATGGCAGTAATATCACAAGCTGCTGTCCAATTAAAACAAATTTTTCTCTTCAGGAAATATTTCTGGAGTCAATATTGTTCAGTTCCCTTAGTCACTGTGGTGAAAAGAAACTCAGAAAATTGTATTTTCTATAATATTTCCTACTGCTTCCATTTAAGTTGGAATTCTGGGACTTTTAACAATTCCTGTCAGCTACAATGTGTCAATTCCTTGGCTTCTTGCATGAATAGATTTCCCTTGTGCCTCTGTAGGAAGGAGCAATGATTCTCCAAATGAGACCACTGTGGAGGCTGATTAAACGTAGGGTATGTTGTGTGCACATATGTGGCAAGAGGGGAGGTGCCTGCACATGCACATAAACATGCAACAGAATCCTTTGAAAAATGGGAGAAAAATTAATGACTTTGGAACATCAAGTCATTTCACAAATACAATACTATAAATTTCCATATGCAGCATAGTAGTAGTTGTTCAATTTTGTTGAATGTATTTCTTCCCTTACAATATTTCTCAGTTGCCAGAAATGTATGTCAGAACTAGGAGTGGAAATAGAGAAAAATAATCACTTTTCCCATGAGATCAAATGTAGGGAAAAGTCATTGGCTTTTGGATAGGGAAAAGCATTGGCTTTTGGAAGGAAAATTAGCCATTTCTGGCTCATTATAGCTAATAAGTAGGAGTGTGAATATCAACTGATTGAAAATCAGTGAAGCAAAAATGGCGCATTTAAATCAGTACTGTTGAATCAGTCAGAGTTAATCACATCTCAGCCAGCATTAAAGAACAGTGTCAGAAATAGTCCATTGTGAAGAAGGCCAAATTCAGAATCCTCCTAACTTTCTCAGGACCAAGTCATGATGAACAATATTTATCCCCTTAACGGAATTTTAGTACCTGATTAGAGGCCCAAGTCACAAGTGAGTTGGTGAGGTGGACATCCAATGCACTGAGTACCTCAACTACAACAAAGTACAAAATCCAGATAATCCATGCTGTAAGAACTTACTCTTAGAATAATACAAAGGGTCACGCCTGTCATTAAAAATGGGTATAGCAAAGGATTCCTTAATGGGCAATATTCTTTTGTACCTAAAGAAGGAGAAAAAAATAATGCATGTCATTGGAAAGTGTTTTTTTAAATAAGAATTTAGATTATTTTTTAGATCTAATTATACTGTTAGCCAGTGTAATGCAACCTATTTTCCAGATTATAATATCTAAATAGTCTGATCATAGCTCTTCCTAACTACACTTTCCCTGATGAATTTATTTATTTATTTATTTTTTTTAACATTTTTCTTTTTTTTTTTAAGTGTTTTTTTTTTGTTTGTTTGTTTGTTTGTTTTTAATTTCTTTATTTATTTTGGCTGTGTTGTGTCTTCGTTTCTGTGCGAGGGCTCTCTCTAGCTGAGGCGAGCGGGGGGCCACTCCCCACCGCGGTGCGCGGGCCCCCCACCACCGCGGCCCCCC